>NC_057795.1:301684540-301685078 GCF_018294505.1 Triticum aestivum | reverse complement strand
AGACTGACTGGGACTCCTCTAAGTGTCGGACTCGCTATCGAACTCTTCATCCATGAAATCGCCTTCGTCGGCATCTGGCCAAATCAACAAGCCAGTGAGTACTTTGAAAGTACTCGCAAGACAGTTCGGACGTAAGATATAACAAATGCATGCATGGATGCGTCATGAATAAAGTCACCAATGTTCATTCAAAAATTATCATAACAAGGTAAGCAAAAGGGAAACGGCGGTAGTCCGCCTGAAATCCCAACAGAACATAAATAATTTCCGATCGGGTGTCTGAAGCGACGCCTCGAAAGGTGAACAAATAAATATAAGAAAAAGCTGCCACAGTCGGGCGTCTTAGCGACACCACATAAAGGGCTTAAAAAGAAATACCTCAGTCGGACGTCGGGGCGACGTCACAGAAAGGGCTTGAAAAGAGATGCCACAGTCGGACGTCGGGGCGACATCACAGAAAGGGCTTGAAGAGAAATGCCACAGTCGGACGTCGGGGCGACATCACAGAAAGGGCTTGAAAAGAAATGCCACAGTCGGA
>NC_057795.1:301493753-301684429 GCF_018294505.1 Triticum aestivum | reverse complement strand
CATCACAGAAAGGGCTTGAAAATAAATGCCACAGTCGGACGTCGGGGCGACATCACAGAAAGGGCTTGAAAAGAAATGCCACAGTCGGACGTCGGGGCGACATCACAGAAAGGGCTTGAAAATAAATGCCACAGTCGGACGTCGGGGCGACATCACAGAAAGGGCTTTTATGGACAGATAAATAATAATCATAATAAACTTTTAATTCATAAGAATAAATGGGTTAGTCCATCCACAGGAATATCATTTAACCGGATTTAGCACTCATGTGAAACACCGGAGTTTCTGTCATCAACACTGTCATTGTTAGGACAAGATAATACGAATTTGGACATGGAATAGATGACGTGGAGGGATATATGACTCTGCAGAGTTTGTACAAAATTATTCCCACAGCCAACGGATTTCCGTAGTCACGAAGGACTAGTTCCGTTTACGGTATTTCGGAAGAAAACACAGCTAACCAGTACACACCCATCATACCTCTCGATGCTAGGAATCACCCTAGACATCGTCCAAAAAAAACTTTTGAGACGGGGAGATCACAATCTCGAATAGCATGGGATCAAATTTATATACGCGTGCTCTAAGGGGTGCCCCCCTCTCGGTCCCAACCGGAAACACCCATGCCCCCTGACCGGATGACTGGCTTTAATCCAGGGCCATGGAACCATCATCACGGCCTCTCCTTTTGGTGTGTACCAGAAAAGCGGTTTGCAACTTACTAAACCATATTCCTTGCGGAAAACATGTGGTAGTACAGGGAAGGAAATGAAAGGAACTGGACCGATACGGTTTGACACTGATGTCACATAGTCCGGCATGAGACTGGCATGCTACAACACTGCCATCTCACCCATCCTCATGCCAACACATGGCCATTCATACTCACATCCATCCACTTATGGATCATCGAACTCACTTACCTCATTATCGCATAAAATGACATTCATTGATATGCTTATCAACATGCCATGAAACTAACTAAATGCAAAACATGCCAAGACACTCATCATATCAAAAGTTCAAACATGCTTGCCTGGTTCAGAGTAGTCGGAGCCTAGCTCGGTGAAGTTCATGGCTCCGTCACCTCCTTCGGTATCTACGGTATAAAGAAAATATATGCGCTATCGTGAATACCAAGGAGTGCACAAAAAGTATACCAAATATTTTCCAAATAAATCTGATAAAAAACTAGACAAAATTTTAAAGAGAACAGAAAAAGAATCAACCAAAAATACCTTTATGTTTAAAAGATATAAAGGTTTTTGTCCAGGGACTCATCTGTAATGAAACAGAAGTTTTCTAGGGGCTAGTTTATAAAAACAGAAAGCGCTTCGGTAGCGACTACGCCAGTCCAGAGGGAAAGCGTATTCGGAAGAAGACGTTTTCAGAAAACGCTTCGTTTAGGAAGAACAGAGAGGCTGACAGCGGGTCCCGCTTGTCAGGTTTGAAAATATGAACGGGCCGGCAGATCTCGCCGGTGCCCGAGAGCCGCGGTGGTCGCCGGCGGCGATCCACGGCGAGGCAGAGAGATCGGAGGGTACCTCCGTGTTCAGGGCACCCTTCCGCGTCGGTTGGTGGTGGTGGTGGCGGTCGGCGAGCCCCACGTCGACGGCGAGCTTTGCTCCGGCGAACGGCGGTTCGGGTGGTTGCGGACTTCGTCGGAGAGAGCTGCAGTGATCAAATTGAGGAGGGGGTTATGCTCCTGGTAGCTAGAGAGGGTAACGAACGGGGTTTGGGCGCCGGAGACGGCCTCACCGGAGCGAATCGAGGTGGCGGCCGAGGCGGATTGGGGCGGCCGGAGTTGAGGGGGAAGACCTCCTCGGGGTCCCCCTAGTGGCCTGTCGTGGCGTTGGTGAGGTGTGGGGATGAGGCGTGCACGAGGGTGAGCTCGGGGGCCCTTTTTATAGGCAGCCCGAGGCGGTGGTCGTGGACGGGGATTTCCGGCGATGGTTACGGTGGCGCAGTGCTTGGTCGGGGGTGATTAGGGAGTCGAGCGCCGTCGTGGGAGTTTACTGGGCCCGTTTTGATGCTAACCGGACTTGGATTAGAAGCTTAGGGCAGGCTTTGGTCGGAGCGGGACGGCGCGGGTCCATTGGCGGCAGAGAGCGCGTCCAGGGCTGTCGGGCCACGGCGACGGTGCAGCGGGGGTGCGCTGGCGTGCATGAGGCCACGCGGAGAGCCAGGGAGCGCTGGGCGGCGCGGAACGGCGTTGAGCCGCCGTTCTTGCCCCCTGTCAGCCGCCACGGGAGGTCCCGACGCCGCGGAAGACTCCGGCGAGGGCGGGCCATCGTGCCACCGACGCCAGGAAGAGGCCAAGTGAGTGTGTGGTGCTCCAGACAGTAGGAAGAGGCGGAGAGGAACGTGCCAAAGGCACTGTGAGCGCGTGAGAGGAACTGACGAACGCACACGACACTGAAACTGAACTTTTCTGAATTTTTGAACAGTAACAGTGCCCGCAAGGTGTTCGACAGAATGAAAATGGCATCTAGGCATTTTTCCTTGAGCTGAAACTTGGTGGAGTGGCTTCTCATTGCTCACATAGGTTGCCTGAATTTTGGTGGAATTTTTGGAGTAGTGTAGGTATGAATTTCATCAAATTTGGCAAATCTGGTCCAAACTTGCAGAGGCTGAATTTTGAAAATTTTGAAAAGAGAAGGAGTGGATCAAGATGGTTCTGGGTTGTGGGTACAAAGGACTATCCAGGAGAGTTGGTTTGAGGTCAAAACTCAAATGCAATATGGTACTTGCTTTGAAAATCATTTGGGCTCAAGATAATTTTCAGAATTGATTTGAGAGGGAAAATAATTAGAATAAAATCCAAAACTTGTTTGGATTAGTTGGGACAGAGAACTTAGGTTGATCACAAGGTGTAGGGGAGGTTTTGGAGGGGTTTTACCACATGGAAACAATGCAAAGTCAAGGGTGGTTCCAAGATATGAAAATCCCCAAATTTTCATAGAGCTTTATTTTAAAAGAAAACAATTTAAACTCAAAAATTAAATTTGAGAGAACCAACAGAGAAGAAGTTTCAAAAGATCAAACACCAAGGTTTGAAAAAAAATCCTTGCCAAGGCAAAGGAAGTTTTTAAGTGGGAGGTTTTTTTTTGAAAAAGAAAAATTTTAAATAGCCTCTCCTCAAAAACCACAAAGTTTTTGATAAAAACCAAATAAAAATTTTAGAGTGTCACAACACCTACCCCCTTAGGAAAAATCTTGTCCCCGAGATTTCAGCTGATCCTTAAATAGGTGTGGATGCTCAGTCCGAAGAAAATCCTCGCTTTCCCAAGTTGCTTCACTGTCGGTGTGATTGCTCCACTGGACTTTGAAAAACTTGATGGTCTTCTGTCGGGTCCTCCTTTCAGACTCCTCTAATATTCTTACGGGACGTTCTCGATAAGTGAGGTCTGGCTGCACATCAATGTTTTCATGGGATACTTGTTTCTCTGGGTTGCTTACATACTTCCTTAATTGAGAGACGTGGAACACGTCGTGAATGTCGGACAAGTCTTCGGGTAAGTCTAGCTGGTAGGCTACAGTGCCTCTTCGTGCCACTATGCAGAATGGTCCAATGAATCTTGGTGCTAACTTTCCTTTAATCTTAAATCGTTGCAATCCTCTCATAGGGGATACTCTCAGGTATACGAACTCACCGGGTTCGAAGCTGACCCTATGATGTTTCTGATCATAATAACTCTTCTGTCGACTTTGAGCGGTCTTAAGTCGGTCTCTGATTAGCTTGACCTTTTCCTCGGCTTCTCTGAGCATGTTTGGTCCGAAGATGCGGCTGTCTCCGGTCTCTGACCAATTTAACGGGGTACGGCATCTCCATCCGTACAAAGCCTCAAATGGTGCCATTTGTAGGCTGGCCTGGTAGCTATTGTTATATGCGAACTCGGCGTATGGCAGGCTTTCTTCCCAACTGGTTCCATATGTGAGGACACATGCTCTCAGCATGTCTTCTAAAATTTGGTTTACGCGTTCAGTTTGTCCATCAGTCTGTGGATGGTATGCGGTACTGAAGGCCAGTTGGGTTCCCAGAGCCTGTTGTAAATGCTCCCAAAATCTTGAGACGAACTGAGTGCCTCTGTCGGATATTATAGTCTTCGGGACACCGTGCAGACAAACTATGCGGGAAAGATAAATCCTGGCAAGCCTCTGAGTGGTGTAGGTTGTCTTCACTGGAATAAAGTGTGCCACTTTGGTCAACCTGTCAGTGATGACCCATATGGCATCATTCCCGTGTCGTGACCGAGGTAGTCCGACAATAAAATCCATCCCTATTTCATCCCATTTCCACTCAGGTATTTTGTTTGGTTGTAGTAGTCCGGCTGGTCTCTGATGTTCAGCTTTTATGCGTTGACACGAGTCGCAACATGCAATGAAGGCGGCTATGTCCCTCTTCATACCGTGCCACCAAAATCTTTCCTGAATATCCTTATACATTTTGGTTCCTCCAGGGTGGATCGAATATGGAGTGGTGTGGGCTTCAGCTAAAATTTGCTGTTTAAGGTCTTCTATGTTTGGCACGCATAGCCTTTCTCCGTACCATAATATTCCTTCATTATCTATGATGAATTTCGAGGCCTTGCCCATATTCAACTTTCTTTTAATTCCTTCAATGCTGGGGTGACCGGGCTGAGCTTCTTTAATTTTCTCCACAAGGTTGGGTTGTATTTCCAAGTTTGATATGGTGCCTTCTGCTACCATTATCAAGTTGAGCTTGGCAAATTCTTGATGGAATTCGGGCCTCAAGCTGTGCAGATAGTTTCCGTCGGAGCTGGGGTTCCGACTCAGGGCATCGGCCACTACATTTGCTTTCCCTGGATGGTAATGGATCCCAACATCATAATCCTTTACCAATTCCAACCAGCGTCGTTGCTGTAAATTTAGTTCTGGCTGCGTGAAAATATATTTGAGACTTTTGTGATCCGTATATATTTCACATCGATTCCCAAGTAAGAAATGCCTCCATTCCTTGAGTGCATGAATAACTGCTGCCATTTCTAAGTCATGAGTGGGATAATTTTCCTCATGCTTGCGAAGTTGCCTTGATGCGTAGGCGACAACCTTGCCTTCCTGCATCAACACGCATCCGAGACCTTTTCTGGACGCGTCACAATATACTTCAAAATTCTTGTGTATGTCGGGTACAATTAATACCGGTGCTGTTGTTAATTTCCGCTTTAGCTCTTGGAAACTTTTCTCGCAGGCTTCTGTCCACTCAAACTTCTTATCTTTCTTGAGCAACTGTGTCATAGGCTTGGCTATGGTGGAAAATCCTTCAATAAATCTGCGGTAATATCCTGCCATTCCCAAGAAACTCCGTATGTCCGTTACGCTGGCTGGTGATTTCCAGTCAAGTACGGCCTTAACTTTTTCTGGGTCCACTGCGATACCGTCTTGAGTCAGCATGTGGCCTAGAAAACCTACTTGTCTTAGCCAAAATTCGCACTTGCTGAACTTGGCATAGAATTGGTGTTTTCTTAGCTCTCCTAGCACAATCCTGAGATGTTCTGCGTGCTCTTCTGGTGTCTTGGAGTATACCAGAATATCGTCGACGAATACCACGACGAACTTGTCCATAAACTTCATAAATACTTTGTTCATGAGGTGAACAAAATATGCTGGGGCGTTAGTTAATCCAAATGGCATCATTGTGAACTCGTACAGTCCATATCTGGAGGTGAAGGCCGTTTTGGGGATATCTTCCGTTCGTACCTTCAATTGATGGT
This sequence comes from Triticum aestivum, assembly GCF_018294505.1. Taxonomy (NCBI): domain Eukaryota; kingdom Viridiplantae; phylum Streptophyta; class Magnoliopsida; order Poales; family Poaceae; genus Triticum; species Triticum aestivum. Next base: position 301,678,691 of record NC_057795.1, on the reverse strand, counting down.
ATCCTGACCTTAAGTCAATTTTTGAGAATACCTTAGCCTGAGCAAGTTGATCAAACAAATCGTTTATCCTTGGCATCGGGTATTTGTTTTTGACTGTGACCATGTTAAGTGCTCGATAGTCAATACACAATCTCAGCGTTCCATCCTTCTTTTTGGCAAATAAAATTGGTGACCCCAAGGTGAGGAGCTGGCTCGAATGTATCCTTTTTCCAGTAATTCCTTTATTTGCTTCTTCAACTCGACCAACTCGGATGGTGCCATTCTGTATGGTTTCTTGTATATGGGGGCGGTTCCTGGCGCTAGCTCAATGCAGAATTCTATTTCTCGGTCTAGTGGCATGCCTGGCAGCTCTTCAGGGAATACATCTGGAAATTCACACACTACTGGAACCTTGTTTAGCTCAGAAACGTCCCCCTTATTTAATCTCGGTTGCCGGGGTCTTTTTCCTTCCTTGGCTGATACTCTTATTGTCTTCCCTTGGTGGTGTGTGAGAATCACGGTCCTGTTGAAACAGTCGATGAAACCTTTATTGGTGGTTAGCCAATCCATCCCTAGGATGACATCCAGTCCTTTATTTTCCAATACAATAAGATTTGCGTGAAACTCCAATCCTTCGAACTCAATGACCACATTCTGACAGTAATTCTGAGTAACTTGCTGAATCCCAGGGGACTTGATGATCATGGATTTCTCCAAAGGAAGTATCGAAAACTTATTTTGCAAAGCAAAACTTTTCGAAATGAAAGAGTGAGAAGCTCCAGAATCAAACAAAACCATTGCAGGTATTGTGTTGACAGGAAACGTACCGAGTACGATATCCGGAGCATTTTGTGCCTCCTCTTTGGTTACGTGGTTCAGATGACCCTTCCTGTGGTTATTGTTGGGATTGAAATTGTTTCGCTTGGGCGCTGAATTATTGCCGCCGTTGTTCGGCTTTGGGGTTGAACTCCTTGGCTTGGGGCACTGTTTGGCATAGTGCCCTTCTTCTCCACAAGCGTAACAAGTAACGCCGGGGCGATAGGTGAATTCCTTGTCCCTTGCATGAAAATTCTTGATTGGGCGTGAGACATTGGATGAGAATTTGTGTGTCCCACCCTTTTGAAAATCTGTCTTGCTTCGGTGATTGCGAGCGTGATTAGTCTGGTCCCTTTTTCGCTTGCGGATATCTTCCAGACTGCGTCTCTCATTTTCCAGAGTAATGGCTTTGTCCACCAGTGTTTTAAAATCAGGAAAAGTGTGCACGACCAGTTGGCATTTAAGCGCGGGCGCCAGACCGTCAAGGAATTTCTCCATCTTCTTGATTTCAGTCATACGCTCCTCATTGGCGTAGCGGGATAATAGGGTAAATTGACTGTTGTAATCTGACACTGTCATGTTCCTTTGTTTGAGGTCATCGAATTCTCTCTTCTTGATTTTCATAATACTCTTAGGAATATGTGCACCACGGAAACCTTCCTTGAAATCATCCCAGGTTATGTCATTTTCGTTGGGATGCATGTGCAGAAAATTCTCCCACCACGATGCGGCTGCTCCTGTGAGATAGTGTGGAGCATATAGTACTTTCTCGAGATCTGAACATTTTGCAATAATTAATTTCCTCTCCATATCTCGAAGCCAGTCCTCGGCTTCAAGAGGCTTGTCAGTGTGAGAAAATGTTTGAGGACGTGTCTTCTGTAGTTCAGATAACTTGGAATGCTGCTGATACTGTCCATGGTGATTCCCATGTTGATGACTTGGTTCATCATCTCCCGATGTTGTTGCTGACTCTGCTCATAAAGGCGGCACATTTGTGAAAGTGCCGATTCACTGCCCTGTTGGCTTGACTGTCCCTGAGTGAACTCGTTGTTGGGTTGTGTATCATAATTTTCCTCTGGTGGAGTTGGCATGGAGCGTGTCCAAGGACGAGACATTTTTCACTCTGGGGATATATTTTTGTAAAACTCATAAGAAAAGCGGAAAGAGTCGCAAAACAAAACCATAAATGCATAAAGCTGGCAGATAGAATTAAATAACTCGGCTTACTTAAGAAAAACAAATCGACTTGCGCACGGAGAAGGACTGCTCATTACATATCTTACACGCGGGCGGTAATTATACAATACATCACTCAGGATATGCGTACATAATCCTGACATGTTATTTAGGCTAGTGCACTTCTCCAGATCCTACATGATGCGCAAACAGGCTACTTCTCACAACCTATGTACATATCTTACAAAGCGGTACAATACACGGCAGCTAAGCGTACTCAGGCAGAGATGTTGACGACCTCCTTTGCCCTGCCGAGGGCGAGGCGTAGCGAGGTTGGGGACTCGACTTCCTCCTCGCTAATGGGCTCCATACGTGTAGTGTTGCGCAGAGTGGACGGAGCGGTTGCCAGGGGCGGAGCAACACGTACAGGAGTGGGCGCGAAGGGTGGTGCAGTGCGCGCTGAAGTGGGTGCAATGACTTGGTTGAATTCTTCGGTAGAAGGCAGGCGACGAGTAGGCGTATAAGATGCTGAGGACGAGACCAAAGTCAGTGGCGGAGCGATGGGTAGGAGCTCCCTCCTGTTGGCAGCACAGCCATGGACTGAGTCCATGCGGGTAGCTACGAAGTCGTCCACCAGGTTGTCGAAGGCTGCCTCCAGGGCCCGGAGATACTCAATGAGCATCTCAAAAGCCTCGTCTCGTTCTCCTCTGGGGCAGGAGTATGCGTAGTGACAGGTGTAAGGCACATGGCACGGAAGATAACGGTAACGACGAGTCTTCATCACGGGAAGGACATCCCTGAGACGAGCTATCGCCTCGCGGGCTGCCATCTGCATAGCATGCCTCTCCGTAGGCATGGCTCTTCCCACGAACCGGAAGCGGCGTAACTCACCACGCCCTCCCTTGAACTGCACCGCGGCCTGGTGCATGGTCAGACTGTCGTTGACTCGGTGCTGGCAGAGTGTGAAGACTGGGCGCACGGATGGCCCCATCGCGACCTGAACGATGAAAGAAAGAAGCTTGACGAACCCATCGGGCACGTTGGCGAAGGTCTGAGACTCGCAGCTGTTGTCGGCCATCTACAAAAGTAGGCAAAAATTCTGCAGGGTCAGATCATAAATTTATGCTGACTGACAGAAAATGACTACAATTGCAAAAATATAAATTAGCTCTATCATGCTAATAACTAATTAGCGATCGCACCTAGTGGCTTCCTACAGTCAGCCTGGCTCTGGTACCAAGCTTGTCACGACCGGTTTTCCAATAAAAATATTTATTGAGAAACCAATCTTTTGAGTCCAGTATGAGAGAAATCCTCCTCACTGGTAGACAATTTCTTGATACAATAAGCCAGTAGCATAAAATATATTACAGGGTCGAACTGCGGTTGCTCAACCAAATTATTACAAGCACGCCAATAATTATACATAATGGCGGACATGACACAGTGGTGTGGAGACATACTACTGACTCGAGGATAGGGCGGTGGTGGAAAAACACAGCGGGGAGAGAAATACAAGACTCTAAGTCTATCATCTCGTCGAGCGTCGAGGTGAGGCTCGATGAATTTATTTGGTAGCGGAAGCGGATATAAAACAGTGACCAAATCCAGGGTCGCACGAGACTAACTGGGACTCCTCTACGTGTCGGACTCGCTATCGAACTCTTCATCCATGAAATCGCCTTCGTCAGCATCTGGCCAAATCAACAAGCCAGTGAGTACTTTGAAAGTACTCGCAAGACAGTTCGGACGTAAGATATAACAAATGCATGCATGGATGCGTCATGAATAAATTTACCAATGTTCATTCAAAAACTTATCATAACAAGGTAAGCAAAAGGGAAACGGCGGTAGTCCGCCTGAAATCCCAATAGAACATAAATAATTTCCGATCGGGTGTCTGAAGCGACGCCTCGAAAGGTGAACAAATAAATATAAGAAAAAGCTGCCATAGTCGGGCGTCTTAGCGACACCACATAAAGGGCTAAAAAGGAAAATACCTCAGTCGGACGTCGGGGCGACGTCACAGAAAGGGCTTGAAAAGAAATGCCACAGTCGGACGTCGGGGCGACATCACAGAAAGGGCTTGAAAAGAAATGCCACAGTCGGACGTCGGGGCGACATCACAGAAAGGGCTTGAAAAGAAATGCCACAGTCGGACGTCGGGGCGACATCACAGAAAGGGCTTGAAGAGAAATGCCACAGTCGGACGTCGGGGCGACATCACAGAAAGGGCTTGAAAAGAAATGCCACAGTCGGACGTCGGGGCGACATCACAGAAAGGGCTTGAAAATAAATGCCACAGTCGGACGTCGGGGCGACATCACAGAAAGGGCTTGAAAAGAAATGCCACAGTCGGACGTCGGGGCGACATCACAGAAAGGGCTTGAAAATAAATGCCACAGTCGGACGTCGGGGCGACATCACAGAAAGGGCTTTTATGGACAGATAAATAATAATCATAATAAACTTTTAATTCATAAGAATAAATGGGTTAGTCCATCCACAGGAATATCATTTAACCGGAGTTAGCACTCATGCGAAACACCGGAGTTTCTGTCATCAACACTGTCATTGTTAGGACAAGATAATACGAATTTGGACATGGAATAGATGACGTGGAGGGATATATGACTCTGCAGAGTTTGTACAAAATTATTCCCACAGCCAACGGATTTCCGTAGTCACGAAGGACTAGTTCCGTTTACGGTATTTCGGAAGAAAACACAGCTAACTAGTACACACCCATCATACCTCTCAATGCTAGGAATCACCCTAGACATCGTCCAAGAAAAACTTTTGAGACGGGGAGATCACAATCTCGAATAGCATGGGATCAAATTTATATACGCGCGCTCTAAGGGGTGCCCCCCTCTCGGTCCCAACCGGAAACACCCATGCCCCCTGACCGGATGACTGGCTTTAATCCAGGGCCATGGAACCATCATCACGGCCTCTCCTTTTGGTGTGTACCAGAAAAGCGGTTTGCAACTTACTAAACCATATTCCTTGCGGAAAACATGTGGTAGTACAGGGAAGGAAATGAAAGGAACTGGACCGATACGGTTTGACACTGAAGTCACATAGTCCGGCATGAGACTGGCATGCTACAACACTGCCATCTCACCCATCCTCATGCCAACACATGGCCATTCATACTCACATCCATCCACTTATGGATCATCGAACTCACTTACCTCATTATCGCATAAAATGACATTCATCGATATGCTTATCAACATGCCATGAAACTAACTAAATGCAAAACATGCCAAGACACTCATCATATCAAAAGTTCAAACATGCTTGCCTGGTTCAGAGTAGTCGGAGCCTAGCTCGGTGAAGTTCATGGCTCCGTCACTTCCTTCGGTATCTACGGTATAAAGAAAATATATGCGCTATCGTGAATACCAAGGAGTGCACAGAAAGTATACCAAATATTTTCCAAATAAATCTGATAAAAAACTAGACAAAATTTTAAAGAGAACAGAAAAAGAATCAACCAAAAATACCTTTCTGTTTAAAAGATATAAAGGTTTTTGTCCAGGGACTCATCTGTAATGAAACAGAAGTTTTCTAGGGGCTAGTTTATAAAAACAGAAAGCGCTTCGGTAGCGACTACGCCAGTCCAGAGGGAAAGCGTATTCGGAAGAAGACGTTTTCAGAAAACGCTTCGTTTAGGAAGAACAGAGAGGCTGACAGCGGGTCCCGCTTGTCAGGTTTGAAAATATGAACGGGGCGGCAGATCTCGCCGGTGCCCGAGAGCCGTGGTGGTCGCCGGCGGCGATCCACGGCGAGGCAGAGAGATCGGAGGGTACCTTCGTGTTCAGGGCACCCTTCCGCGTCGGTTGGTGGTGGTGGTGGCGGTCGGCGAGCCCCACGTCGACGGCGAGCTTTGCTCCGGCGGACGGCGGTTCGGGTGGTTGCGGACTTCGTCGGAGAGAGCTGCAGTGATCAAATTGAGGAGGGGGTTATGCTCCTGGTAGCTAGAGAGGGTAACGAACGGGGTTTGGGCGCCGGAGACGGCCTCACCGGAGCGAATCGAGGTGGCGGCCGAGGCGGATTGGGGCGGCCGGAGTTGAGGGGGAAGACCTCCTCGGGGTCCCCCTAGTGGCCTGTCGTGGCGTTGGTGAGGTGTGGGGATGAGGCGTGCACGAGGGTGAGCTCGGGGGCCCTTTTTATAGGCAGCCCGAGGCGGTGGCCGTGGACGGGGATTTCCGGCGATGGTTACGGTGGCGCAGTGCTCGGTCGGGGGTGATTAGGGAGTCGAGCGCCGTCGTGGGAGTTTACTGGGTCCGTTTTGATGCTAACCGGACTTGGATTAGAAGCTTAGGGCAGGCTTTGGTCGGAACGGGACGGCGCGGGTCCGTTGGCGGCAGAGAGCGCGTCCAGGGCTGTCGGGCCACGGCGACGGTGCAGCGGGGGTGCGCTGGCGTGCATGAGGCCACGCGGAGAGCCAGGGAGCGCTGGGCGGCGCGGAACGGCGTTGAGCCGCCGTTCTTGCCCCCTGTCAGCCGCCACGGGAGGTCCCGACGCCGCGGAAGACTCCGGCGAGGGCGGGCCATCGTGCCACCGACGCCAGGAAGAGGCCAAGTGAGCGTGTGGTGCTCCAGACAGTAGGAAGAGGCGGAGAGGAACGTGCCAAAGGCACTGTGAGCGCGTGAGAGGAACTGACGAACGCACACGACACTGAAACTGAACTTTTCTGAATTTTTGAATAGTAACAGTGCCCGCAAGGTGTTCGACGGAATGAAAATGGCATCTAGGCATTTTTCCTTGAGCTAAAACTTGGTGGAGTGGCTTCTCATTGCTCACATAGGTTGCCTGAATTTTGGTGGAATTTTTGGAGTAGTGTAGATATGAATTTCATCAAATTTGGCAAATCTGGTCCAAACTTGCAGAGGCTGAATTTTGAAAATTTTGAAAAGAGAAGGAGTGGATCAAGATGGTTCTGGGTTGTGGGTACAAAGGACTATCCAGGAGAGTTGGTTTGAGGTCAAAACTCAAATGCAATATGGTACTTGCTTTGAAAATCATTTGGGCTCAAGATAATTTTCAGAATTGATTTGAGAGGGAAAATAATTAGAATAAAATCCAAAACTTGTTTGGATTAGTTGGGACAGAGAACTTAGGTTGATCACAAGGTGTAGGGGAGGTTTTGGAGGGGTTTTACCACATGGAAACAATGCAAAGTCAAGGGTGGTTCCAAGATATGAAAATCCCCAAATTTTCATAGAGCTTTATTTTAAAAGAAAACAATTTAAACTCAAAAATTAAATTTGAGAGAACCAACAGAGAAGAAGTTTCAAAAGATCAAACACCAAGGTTTGAAAAAAAATCCTTGCCAAGGCAAAGGAAGTTTTTAAGTGGGAGGTTTTTTTTTTGAAAAAGAAAAATTTTAAATAGCCTCTCCTCAAAAACCACAAAGTTTTTGATAAAAACCAAATAAAAATTTTAGAGTGTCACACCTTGTTGGGGGCGCCCCTCAGGCTGCATCATCCCCAAGCCGCTCGGGCCTGGTCCAGTGGCGTTTATCTTTCCTGCATCTATCTAAGCTGATTTGCTCTTCACGCTTAACTTGCCTATGATTATCGTCTCCCGCCCATCACGGCCCCTTTTTCTCCCTCATGCAAACCGCTTGCACGTTAAAAGGGGGGGCGCCTGAGCATCGCGACTCAGGAGCTCTTACTGGCTCTCCCGCCCTCACCCCCTGGCCTTGTCCATGACATCACGACCTGGCATACGAGCGGCGGCTGAGCTTGCTCAAGGGCCGGGACCTGAGGACGTAGAGCTTTTGCATCTATCCACCATGCAGGAACACTCAGCCGCCCAAGGCCCAAGATCAGGCGCAATCCTCCTTGAGGTAGGGCCTCGTGAGTCCCGCGCTGGCTCATGAGTGCCCAGATACACCTCATCTAGCCCTATCGTGCCAGCCACGTGTCAGGGCGGGCTGTACACGCCTCGGGGACTCCTCCCGGAGGGTGGCCCCCTCTCACGTACCAGTGGAAGCACCATGCTCCGTGCTGGCTGACAACACTGCCGAGGAGCGGCTATGCTCGTACACATACGGAAGCGCTATGATCTGCGCTGGTGATAAACAACTGAGGGCAGCCCATGGCTGTATCAACCTTAGGGAGCCCAGAGCTCAGTGTATGGACTCATCGCAACGCCTCCCCTCGAGAGCGCTGTCGGTGTCAAAACTGGCGGATCTCGGGTAGGGGGTCCCGATCTGTGCGTCTTAGGCTGATGGTAACAGGAAGCAAGGGACACAATGTTTACCCAGGTTCAGGCCCTCTCGATGGAGGTAAAACCCTACTTCCTGCTTGATTAATATTGACGATATGAGTAGTACAAGAGTAGATCTACCACGAGATCATAGAGACTAAACCCTAGAAGTTAGCCTATGATGATTATGATTGTAGTTGTGATCGGCCTTCTAAGGACCAACCTCTCCGGTTTATATAGACACCGGAGAGGGCTAGGGTTTACAGGGAGTCGGTTACAAAGAAGGAAATACAATATCCGGGCCGCCAAGCTTGTCTTCCACGCAAAGGAGAGTCCCATCCGGACACGGGACGGAGTCTTGAATCTCGTATCTTCACGCTCCAATAGTCTGGATGATGTATATAGTCCGGCTGTCCAGATACCCCCTAATCTAGGACTACCTCAGTAGCCCCTGAACCAGGCATCAATGACGATGAGTCCAGCGTGCAGTCTTGTCTTCGGCATTGCAAGGCGGGTTCCATCTCCGAATACTCCAAAGTAATTATCGAACACGTAGACCGTGTCCGGATCTGGAAAATGATCTTCACATACCATCGTAGAGAAAATGATATTCCACAAACGTAATCCGCTGACCACGTGACATGTCATTACGGTCGGGTCATTATTCGAACCGTTTTTCCCACAACCAGCCATAGCGCATATCGCGAGGCCGTTTCTTCTGCATGTTTTGCCATAACAGATATCGTGTCCCCTTATTGTGGGATTCTCATCAATACGGGTATGGATAATCCAACCGCACTGCTAATCGCGGCAAGTGGGGAGCGAGCGGGTTCCACCAGGCTAGTGGGGAGGCGCAAAAAGCTTTTACCGTCTCTATAAAGAGATAAGGTCTCTTCCTCTTTACCCACGCCTTCTCTTTCCGCTAGCCCATTCCCCTCTATTCGAGCCCTAACGCCCAGGCATTCTTCTTTTCCATCAAAGAGAGTTTTTCCAAAGATGTCCGGATCCGGAGCAGGAAGCAGATGGATGGCCTCCACCGTCCAGGAGAAGGATATCAAGAGGCTTCGGGAGGCTGGGTATTTGGCCAAGAAGATCTGCCACCGTCTCCCACCGGCGGGACATGGCGTCCCTACTCCGGAGCCTCACGAGAGAGTTGTGTTCCTTCCCCATTTTGTCTGCGGGCTCGGGTTTCCCTTTCACCCATTTGTTCGTGGAGTCATGTATTACTGTGGGATTGATTTTCATGATCTTTCCCCCAATTCTTTCCTCAATATCTCGACGTTCATTGTTGTGTGCGAGGCTTTTCTCCGTATTTCGCCTCACTTCGGCCTGTGGCTGAAGATTTTCAATGTGAAGCCCAAGGTGGTGTGTGGAGAGAACGCCGAGTGCGGCGGCGCCATGGTGAGCAAGATGCCCAAGGTCGTTTGGCCGACGGGTGCCTTCAACGACTCCGTCAAGGAGTGGCAGCAGCAGTGGTTCTATATCACCGAACCACGCGGCAAAAAGTGGGCTGTAGCTCTTGAGTTCATATCCAGAGCCTCACTGCGGCTCATGTCCTGTCCCAAGAAGGGCCCGAACTGGTCCTCATCCGATGAGCTGTCACTGCTCTAGACGCGCGTTCAGAGTGTGGTCGACAAGGACGTCAAGCTCGTCGACATAGTCCAGGTGATGCTAGTTCGTTTGGTTCTCCCTTGCCAGCGCCGAGCCTGCAATTTGTGGGAGTACGACCCAACCGAGCACCAAACCCTTCGGGAGCTCTATGATTCCTCCCACAAGGATATCTGGAAGGTGCTCTTTAAGTCCGGCAAATCGTGGTCGGGCTCCGCCGAGGACCGTGGGTATCAATTATCCCATTCTGCAAGCCCGGTAAGTTATAGCCATGCTCTGTCCATCCATGCTTCAATTGGCATGTCCTGAGGGTGACATTTTTATCGTGTTTCATCGTGACCCCAGGGATGGATACAGAAGGTGGAGCGGATACATTGTCCGGCCCTGCTGCAGGAGGAACCGGCCGGACCTCTTCTGACGAAGATGCTGGTCCCCGCGCCTTACGAGGCGCGAAAGAAAGAGGCCTCCAAGAAGGCCAAAAAGACCCGGAGTGGCCTCCGTCACCGCGAGGCTTCGGACGAAAATTCCGAAGACTCCAGCGACGCTCCTTCTTTCGAAGACGAAGAGGAGGAAGCAGAGGAGGACGAGCCTCACTCTGGAGGTGGGAAGAAAAGGGCGGCTTCCTCGTCCCTGGAGGCCGAGTCGCCCAAGAGGGGGAGAGGTTCCCACCCAGAGGCATCCACCACGGCTGCCGATAGCAGCCCGGAGTGGGATCCCAGGGCCCAGCCCCTGGAAAAGTCATAAGTATCCGAAATCCGAGCGCGCATACGCATCCCAGATCGTTTGGGTACAGTAGTTTTAACTGTCGCCATATTTCGTACAGCCCGGCGAGGTATCGTGCCGGACAATCCTCATCGGAGGATTCGCTGAGCTCAAATGCTTTGGCGAGCGAGACGCCTCCAGAGGCCCCTTCCCTGAAGTCCAGGTGCGACACCGAGGTGTCATCTCAAAAAGACCCAGACCAGGGGAGGCATGTATCTGGGGCGGGACACATGGGGGCGGCAGCCCCCGGCGTGTCGACGATGGGGGCGGTCTCGGGTTCGGACCACAGCCGGACAAAGTCCCGGAGACCTCTAAGGCTCCAGGATCGGGCGAGCAGCCACCTTCGACGGTGGGAGGCTTGCCCACTCCACCGGCAACCTCTGTCCAAGCGGAGCTGCCAGGCGGTCTATCGACAGCATTAAGGAATGCGTCTATCGTCGACGAACATCAGACCCTCATGGGTGCGGTGGTTGAAAAGATTCAGTCCGCCGAGAGCGGGCTGAATGAGTCCTGCCTTGGCCTTATAAAGGCCTTTGAGGTATGTTTTCTAGGAAACCTTTGAGGAATAGTCATAATATGTGTAGTAGCCCCTGATACACTGTCCGGCGACAGAGAGAGAGCCAGGCAGGGGATCAAATCCACTGCTTTTGCAGGAGCCTTTGTTAATGACGTATACCCCTTTGTGTGAAAACAGGCGTCTGCAGAGAAGACGGACGCTCATAATGCAGAAGTGCCCGGACTGAAGCAGAGCCTGGAACGGGCCGAGGAGGAACTTGGCCGTGTGAAGAAGCAATTGGAGGACAAGCAAGGTATGTTGAAACATTGTCTTGAATTTGGCACGAATGAGTAATTGTTCCTAGTGAAAAGTATTTGTATTGTATGCTCTAGGAGCGAGTGCCGAATATGAGGCACTGAAGAAGGCTGTGGCTGATGCCAATGAGAAGGCTGCCGCTGAACAGGCGCTTCGTGAGAAACACGAGGCCAGGGTCATCGCAGCTGAGCGTGAGCTCCAGGAGGCTGTGAAGAAAAGCGAGTGCTTGGAGCAGAGTCTAGTAGGGAAAGAATCTGAACTCGCCCAAGCTCTCCGAGCCGCGGAAGATGCTCGGGAAGAAGCCCGAGGTGCTGTGCGGGACATTCAGGAGGCCCGAAAAGTTGCGGCTGGTAAAGCCTTTTGTATTCATGACCATTTTTACATGATAGTGGGAAGAACTCTAAGCGACAAGCTGAATTCTTGTTTTTACAGGGGCGTTTGCGGATCTGCCTCGCAGCATATCAGATGCCGCCCTATTCTATCGGACCGAGGAGAAGAAGTCTACGGAGAGAAATTTTTGGTCGCAGTATTTGGCGCCGAACTATCCGGTGCCCTTTATCGATCAGCTGAAGCAACTGGTCGAACTACACCAGGCGGCCGAACTAGCCATGAAGGACTTGGTTGTCCGGCTGTGGCCCGCGGAGCCAATTCCAAGTAGTTACTTCGGACTCATGAAGCGGATTGTGGGTGCCTGTCCTCGGCTTGATGCTATTAAGCGATCGGTCTGTATAGAGGGTGCGTGCATGGTGTTTGCCCGTGCAAAAGTTCATTGGGGGAAGCTTGACGTGGAGAAGCTGATGACTGAGGGGCTGCCAGAGGGTAAGGAGCACCGCAAGCCCGAGCTATACTATGAAGGCGTACTGAAGGGAGCCCGCCTTGTGGCGGATAAGTGTATCGAAGACATTATATTTTCCTGAGGGCATTCGTGCTGTTCTTTGTAATATGGGATAATGGCACTTTTATTATCTATTGCCTGTTTTGTTTGAACATTTGTTCTTCCTGTGCGGCTGTTTAGTGTATGTAAATCCTGAGAGTTGGCCAGTCGTCGGCTTCTGCCCCCACAAAAGAAATACGGGGGTGTTCGGGGCATACCTGAACACTCTTTATCCCATGGCTGGGTCCTTTTAAGGAGGTGTTCCGCACCACGAACCAGGCAATCGGACTATAGGGCTTTACCACTCTCACTTAGCCACAGGAATTCGAGTATGGTCGGCGCAGCCCCTAGTGTTCCGAAGGCCGAACTAGGGGCTCTATTGGCGCCTGATCGGAAGACCGATCCATCGCACTCTGCATTTATAATGGCATTATGCGGAATAAATCTTTAAGGATTTTACAACCTCTCGAATAGCTGACCAGGTCTCGCTGTATCATGGTAGTCAGTTTTCGGCTTTCTCTACTGAGGTGCTCGTCCGGCAGAACCGAGACACAATCGCAGTAGTTCTCCCAGCGCTACCTTAGCTGATGGGGCGGAATGTAAGGTACCAAAACATGGGAGCCGGGCAAACCCAACCAATGACCCAAGACATGATTCGGAGCTGATGCATATAGTGCTATAAGTTTGGGGTGCCGAGCGACCAAAAAGGTTGTCGGACTTTATTGTCGTACTGTGAAGCCCCCTGGCATAATCGGGCGTAACACGAGTCGTGGCTGCCGTTTTTGGCAAAGAGGCGTCGATGATAAACAACGGTCGGTAAATGTTATTTAAGTCTACGCATTGTAGTAGGATGATATGTCTATGCATATGAGTACGATTTATGATTATGAAAAGAGGTGTTTTTCGCGGAACCTGTGATGGCCGGACTGGAGGGGGCTGTGAGTGGATCCGAAGTGAATCCGGACTACCTTCTTTGGGGGAGGGGTCGCATGCATGTTCCTGCCCTTGTGTGTCCGGGCCGATTCCACGTCGCCAATCTGTTCTGCGTCAAAGTTAGTTTGTAAAGGCAAATACTTGGAGGCAGCTGAACTCCTCTTGTGGTTGGTCCAAGGGTTCCTGATCGGACCCTGGTTAACCCAGCCATTATACTGTGAAGTAGCACGGACTCCTTCGTTGGTGTCCGGATAGTTGGCTGTAATATCAAAATTTTGATAGGCATGCACGACTCGCTACTCCGGCAGCTGTATGATTTCTGCTCTAAGGGCAGGGTTCGACCCTGCCCATAGGTGTGAATATATCACAGGGTGTTGGCCTAATGGTTTACCACGTGGAATCTAGTCAACGTAGTTCATCCCGTTAGCATATGGTAAATTACCGTATGAGGGGAAGGTGCTGAAGAATTATTCTTTGGCGCGGCATTTTTTGGTGACCCGAAGACAACCGTTAGAGAGGTGGGCCAGTAAAACTTGGCCTTTGCACCTGGCATCTTTTCGAAGATGTTATTTGTGGTTTCATACCCGCGGGGGCTTTATGTGAGATGGAGCCCCCGGACTACTAGCTCTCGAGGTACTGCAATTGAATTGATGTGGTTGATGTTATCCGGACGGTTGATATGATCGGGGAGATCGGCCGTACTTTTATGATCTGGAGGATCTTTTGACTTTGCCGTTGTTGGACTCCTCTCCTCATTGTTTCCGGTACACGACCGGCCGCTCTGTTTTGAGGATCCGGCATTCTCTATTGGTGTGCTTGGCCGTCCTTTTAGGAGTACCATGAATTTCACATGGTTGGTTGAGTATGTTGCTCGGGCCGTATAGGCTTGAGCTGTTCTTTGTCCGCTGACCGGACTGGGAGTTGCTGGATTTGGCACCAATTTCCCTGACTTGACGTTTATGACAATTGCGACGAGGCTTGAGGATGCCTCTTAGTGTGTCCTTCGTATTGTCTTGGACCGTTGTGGTGTGTTGACGTCGGGGTATGTGCCTTGGGTGCTCCTACAGAGGTTGGGGTAGCGAATTATGCCGTGTGTGCCCTTTGTCGGGGCGGTCAAGTTTTTGTTTTTCGGTGACCAGGACCTTGGTGCATCTGTCCACGAGCAAGTCTTGGTCAGCTTTGAGCTGCTGTTGTTTCCTTTGCAGGCTCCTTGCCGTGGCCATGAGTCGTCGCTTGAAGCGAACTTGCTCCACTAGATCCTCAGGCACGCCGCATTCGGAATTGCCGAGGCTAATCTCGTCTTCGGAGGGGGGCATGTAGTTGTCCTCCTCCGGATATCCGTCCGTCGCCTCTTCGGCCTGCTCGAAGGCAGGCTGGTCGGGGTTGTATTCCTCTTCAGCACCATCTAGATTGTTTTCGTCTCCTGGGCCGACATTGCTGTGGCAGGGCTTGGAGCGGCGCTGACAACGCCCATGCTTTGTTTTTCTCCCTAAGGGGTTATCCTCCATTGCCTCATCGCCCTTGGTTTCCTTCGGAGTGTCCACCATATATATATATATATATATATATATATATGGTATGAGGAGGTGGCTGTCCACCGCCCTGTGAGCGGTGGTTCCTGTACTTCTCCTGCATCGTCGTCCATACCGTCGATGTCTTCGGAGTCGAAGTCAAGCATGTCGGTTAGATCATCGACCGTGGCAATTAAGTGGGTGGTGGGTGGGCAGCGAATTCCTTCGTCGCCTGCTTCCCACTCGAGCCGGACATAGTCCGGCCAAGAGCCTCCTGACAAAGAGAGAGACTTTAATGAGTTCAGCATATCGCCAAAGGGCGAGTGCTGGAAGATATCCGCAGCGGTAAACTCCATTACCGGAGCCTAACCAGGCTTGGTGGGCTCGGGAGCGCGGACTAGAACCGACGACCGGATACGAGTCCGGGGGTCCGGAGTCACAGGCTTCCACGGAGGTGAGACCTGCGTTCGGCTCCACCGCCGATGAGTGTACGGCCTGCGGGGCGGGGTCCATCCCTCTGTCCTTAGGCAATGTAGCCTGCTCCAGATTTAGGTCCGGGGCTACTACCGGGGTGATATCCCGAGCATTGTCCGACCGCAGGTTTAAGCCGTGCTCATCGTGAGTGTCCGATGCTCCTGGCACAGGCCCGAATCCGTCGAAGATCCAGTCTCCGCGAATGTCCGCCATGTAGTTCAGGTTTCCAAACCTGATCTGGTGGCCAGGGGCGTAGCTGTCAATCTGCTCCAGATGGCCAAATGAATTAGCTCGCAGTGCGAAGCCGCCGAACACAAAGATCTATCTGGGGAGAAAAGTTTCAACCTAGACCGTGTCATTGACGATGATTGAAGGAGCCATCGAGCCTTGCAGCAACGATACAGAGGAACTCTCAATGAAAGCACCAATGTCGGTGTCAAAACCGGCGGATCTCGGGTAGGGGGTCCCGATCTGTGCGTCTTAGGCTGATGGTAACAAGAAGCAAGGGACACAATGTTTACCCAGGTTTGGGCCCTCTCGATGCAGGTAAAACCCTACTTCCTGCTTGATTAATATTGACGATGTCAGTAGTACAAGAGAAGATCTACCACGAGATCGTAGAGGCTAAACCCTAGAAGCTAGCCTATGATGATTATGATTGTAGTTGTGATCGGCCTTCTAAGGACCAACCTCTACGGTTTATATAGACACCGGAGAGGGCTAGGGTTTACACGGAGTCGGTTACAAAGAAGGAAATACAATATCCGGGTCGCCAAGCTTGTCTTCCACGCAAAGGAGAGTCCCATCCGGACACGGGACGGAGTCTTGAGTCTAGTATCTTCACGCTCCAATAGTCCGGACGATGTATATAGTCCGGCTGTCCGGATACCCCCTAATCCAGGACTCCCTCAAGCGCCGCGCGAGGGGGCTAGACACGGGGGCTACGCCCGGGTTACGCTCGAGTGCATGCCACCCAGCCAGGTCCCTCGGACCTGGTCGTCGCGTGCCCCTCCCCGAGTGGAGCCAAGGTATGAAGACCGTTTGAGCGTCAAGGGGGACTCCTGAGCATCGCGACTCAGGAGCCTAACTGGTCACGTAGCCCCTCACTCCTTAGTTCTGAAAGGCTAACGGCGGTTGAGGTATGCGCGGGGCCGGGCCCTGCCGATGTAGAACGACAGATTTACTCCTACACCCCTCCTTGTTTGCTGTTTGCGTGTCAAGGGGGACTCCTGAGCATCGCGACTCAGGAGCCTAACTTGCCACGTAGCCCCTCACTCCTTATTCTCGTCCTGGTGATCCGGTCGGGACTAACGACGGCTGAGGTATGCGCGGGGCCGGGCCCTGCCAACCTAGAACACAAAGAAAATAGGAAGGAAACCGCAAAATTTCACAAATTCAGAAGGAAATATTACAAACCATAAATTTTCCTCACGATACTAGACACAAGTTTAAATGCCTCCATGAGGCACGGTGCATGTTGCAGAAGTTGAAACAGGAAAGAAGCCGCGAGAAGATCACCCTTGGGCAGCGCAGTCGCTCATGGTGGGGTCGCGCTTGTTAGTTCCACCTCCCGAGGCCGCGGAACCAGCAGCACCTCGCTTGGGCGCAGTGGCGAAGGTGCGGAACTTCGCCAGCAAGGCCTCCGCTCGGCCCTTCACGGCCTCGGCAGCAGCGGCGGAGTGCTCGGCGTCCACAGGCTCCAGCAGGTCGTCAAGGTTGGCATTGGGGTTGCGGAGGTAGACGTGGCTGAGGATCCGCGCCAGCGCTGCGGAGGAAACGACGCGAGCTTCAACCTCGGCCATGGGGCCAATGCCGGTCACGACCTCCTCAAGCCCCTTGACTAGGAAAGGAAGCAGCTTGGCGGGGCCTTCCGTGCCTCCGGCCAGTGGCTTCTCCACACCATCTTCATAAAGCGACTTCAGTGCCTTGCGAGATCTCACCTCGTAGTCCGTGAAGGCCGTGCGATCCTCGGCTAAAACCTTCGCCTTGGTGTCCAGCTCAACCCTCTCTGCCTTTAGCGTCCGCTCCAGTGTCTTCAGCCGGTCGCGATCAGATGAGAGCTCGGTATTGCGGTCCCTGACAGCGGACCTCCCAAGCCTTCATCTCCTCCTCCTTCGCCTGACGGTCACGAACCTCCTTGGCGAGCTCACCACGCAGGCCTTGCAGCTCGTCCTCCAACGCCTTCAGCGGCCCCTGACAGTGGAAGCATCCTTCAATGCTGCGTCACGAGCGGCTATGGCCTGGGAGGTGACTTGCTTCTCCTCCTCGAAAGCTGTCACAGCCTGGCTGAGCGCCGCTCGGACAGAGGCGTCAGAGCGAACCCAGCCAGAGACCAGCTCCAGGCGCCCGGCCACCAGGCGGGGGTTGGCGCCCTGGAGATCTTCTCGCAGCCGACTCAGCTCATCGGCGGCATGGTCCAAGGTGGCGGAGGAGGTAGAGGAGATGGCAGCCGGTGGAGTAGGAGGAGAAGACGGCAGTGTGATCACGGCTTGAGAGGCCTGGACCTGCTGAGCCTTGGCAACCTCGGCGACAGCGTCAAGCGCCAGTGCCTCCAGAGTCAGTGGGGCCACGGGGGCTAGCCCCCCGCCAGAGTGTCCCTCCTGGCCTCGTGAGGATGATCGGGCAGGGGAGGTGCGAGCTCCACTGCCTCCCCATCCCGCAGGTGAAGGCGCGGCCACAACAGATGAGCTTCCCCCGAGTGGGGCCACCGTGTCCCCCTTCAGCCTCTTCGCCGCAGGCAGCGGCCTACCCAAGCAATGGAGGATGTCAAGCCTTGACGGCAAAAATAAGAGCAAAGCAGAGTTCGAGTACTTACTGATTATCCGCGGCGGGCTCCAACGGCCTTCGGCCGAGCTTGAAGCCCGAGAGCCTCTTGCGGGGCTCAGCCTCGGGAGGTCCGGCAGCAGAGGAAGGCACACCAGAAGGGCTGGAGCTGGCTTCGGGCAGCACCAGGGCTGGAGTAGACCCTCGGGAGATCAGCACCGACCTATCCTTCTTCAGGATCACGGGCAGGTCCTCTCCCCCTCACCTGGTGCCGGCCTCGTCGTCGTCTGGCATGGAGCAGAGGGCGCTGGACCTGCGTTAGGGAGAAGCCTCCCCCGTCTCCTCGGTGGTCGCCTCCGAGTCCCGCTCCTCCTCCTCATCTTCTTCTTCCTCTCCCCCGCCAGAATCATCGAAGGACAAGTCCACCATCGCCACCGCCGCCTGGCCCTCAGGAGCCTCCGCCGGCACCAGACCATACATCATGTGTTCTTAGATCTGAACATTCAATCCGACAAGGCAAAACTTCAAAGGGTAAAGATTCAACTCATCACAGCAAGAGTAGAGAGGGGAGAAATATCATATGATCCATCTATGTTAACAAAGCCCATGGTGAGGGAGTCCTGGATTAGGGGGTGTCCGGATAGCCGAACTATCACCGTTGGCCGGACTCCTGGACTATGAAGATACAAGATTGAAGACTTCGTCCCGTGTCCGGATGGGACTTTCCTTGGCGTGGAAGGCAAGCTTGGCGATACGGATATGTAGATCTCCTACCATTGTAACCGACTCTGTGTAACCCTAGCCCTCTCCGGTGTCTATATAAACCGGAGGGTTTTAGTCCGTAGGACGAACAACAATCATACCATAGGCTAGCTTCTAGGGTTTAGCCTCTTTGATCTCGTGGTAGATCTACTCTTGTACTACCCATATCATCAATATTAATCAAGCAGGAGTAGGGTTTTACCTCCATCGAGAGGGCCCGAACCTGGGTAAAAACATCGTGTCCCTTGTCTCCTGTTACCATCCGCCTAGACGCACAGTTCGGGACCCCCTACCCGAGATCCGCCGGTTTTGACACCGACATTGGTGCTTTCATTGAGAGTTCCTCTGTGTCGTCGCTCTTAGGCCCGATGGCTCCTTCGATCATCAACAACGACGCGGTCTAGGGTGAGACTTTTCTCCCCGGACAGATCTTCGTATTCGGCGGCTTTGCACTGCGGGCCAATTCGCTTGGCCATCTGGAGCAGATCCAAAGCTACGCCCCTGGCCATCAGGTCAGATTTGGAGTTTGAACTTCACAGCCTGACATCCATGGAGACTTGATCTTCGACGGATTCGAGCCACAGCCGAGCGCGCCGCACTGTCTCGATGGGTATGATCTAGCTCTGCCGCCGGACAGTACCCTGGAGGCCGCACCAGCGTCCGCTCCGACCCCTAGCTCAGAGCCGACTGCGCCGAATCGAGGATGGGTGCCTAGACACCGCCTCGGGGGCTGCTACCTCTACGACGATAGAGCCAAATACCGACCCTGTCCCTTGTGAAGCTCGTGACTCCGAGGTGCCGGACTCCTCGCCGGACTCCAAACCTCCCGCGCCCCTACCAATCGAATCCGATTGGGTGCCGATCATGGAGTTCACCGCTGCAGACATCTTTCAGCACTCGCCTTTTGGTGACATCCTGAATTCGCTAAAGTATATCTCGTTATCAGGAGAGCCCTAGCCGGACTGCGGTCAGGACGGTTGGGATGCGGACGACGAAGAAATTCAAAGCCCACCCACCACCCACTTTGTAGCCACTGTCGACGACCTAACCGACATGCTAGACTTCGACTCCGAAGACATCGACGGTATGGACGACGATGCCGGAGATGACCAAGAACCAGCGCCTACGGGGTACTAGACAGCCACCTCGTCATACGACATATACATGGTGGACATCCCAAAGGATGGGAATGGCGATGGAACAACGGAGGAAGACCCCTCCAAGAAACAGCCTAAGCGTCGACGTTAGCGACGCCGCTCTAAATCCCGCCACAGCAAGAATGGAGACTCCGGCACCGGAGACAATAACACCCCTGACAGTGCCGAAGACAACCCCCTTCAGCAAGATTCAGCACATGAGGATGAAGAAGCCAGCCCTCATGAGAGAGCGGCAGACAAAGAGGTAGAGGACGATAATTACGTACCTCCCTCTGGAGACGAGGCAAGCCTCGATGACGACAAATTCGTCGTGCCTGAGGATCCCGTCGAACAAGAGCGTTTTAAATGCAGGCGCATGGCCATGGCAAGTAGCCTCAAGAAAAAGCAGCAACAGCTTAGAGCTGACCAAGATCTGCTAGCTGACAGATGGACCGAAGTCCTTGCGGCCGAAGAGTACGAACTCGAACGCCCCTCCAAAAGCTACCCCAAACGCAAGCTGCTGCCCCCGTTTAGAGGAGGAAGCATATAAACCCACATCACCAGCGCACAATACGGCCGACCGGCCACCTCGTGGCTGCAACAGAGAGGCCTCTAGGCCTTCCACTAAAGTCATACCCCGGCATCGCTCGAAAAGCACAAAGCCACGGGGGAATGCGCCGTACTTACGAGACATATTGGAGGATAAGGCAAGACAATCAAGATCGATCTACGGATCGTGTGGTCGCCCCACGATGCACGACGATGACCGTCGCGCCGGATACAGCAACTCCGGCCGGGCCGAACACAGTAGACAAAGCTCGCTTGAGCTACGTCGTGATATAGCCTAATATAGAGGCGCCGCACACCCACTATGCTTCACAGATGAAGTAATGGATCATCAAATCCCCGAAGGGTTCAAACCCGTGAACATTGAATCCTACGATGGCACAACAGACCCCGCGGTTTGGATCGAAGACTATCTCCTTCATATCCACATGGCCCGCGTGATGATCTTCACGCCATCAAATACCTCCCACTCAAGCTTAAAGGACCAGCTCGGCATTGGCTCAACAGCTTGCCAGCAGAATCAATTGGTTGTTGGGAAGACCTGGAAGCCGCATTCCTTGATAACTTCTAGGGCACATATGTGCGACCACCAGACGTTGATGACCTAAGACACATAATTCAGCAGCCAGATGAATCGGCCAGACAATTCTGGACACGGTTCTTAACCAAGAAAAATCAAATCGTCGACTGTCCGGATGCAGAGGCCCTCGCAGCCTTCAAGCATAACATCCGCGACGAGTGGCTTGCCCGGCACCTAGGACAGGAAAAGTCAAAATCCATGGCAGCCCTCACATCACTCATGACCCGCTTCTGCGCGGGAGAGGACAGCTGGCTAGCTCGCAGTAACAACCTCACAAAAATCCTGGTAGTTCGGATACCAAGGACAGCAATGGCAGGTCGCGTCGCAACAAGCACAAGCGCCGCATTAACGGCGATAATACTGAAGATACGGCAGTCAATGCCGGATTCAGAGGCTCCTAAACCCGGTCAGCGGAAAAAGCCATTCAAAAGAAATACTCAGGGCCCGTCCAATTTGGACCGAATACTCGATCGCTCATGCCAGATACATGGCACCCCCGAAAAACCAGCCAACCACACCTACAGGGATTGTTGGGTGTTCAAGCAGGCAGGCAAGTTAAATGCCGAAAACAACGACAAGGGGCTGCATAGCGATGACGAGGAGGAGCCCCGGCCGCCGAACAATAGAGGACAAAAGGGCTTTCCCCCACAAGTGCGGACGGTGAACATGATATACGCAACCCACATACCCAAAAGGGAGCGGAAGCGTGCACTGAAGGACGTATACGCGATGGAGCCAGTCGCCCCAAAGTTAGACCCATGGTCCTCCTGCCCGATCACTTTTGATCGAAGGGACCACCCCACTAGCATCCGCCACGGTGGATTCGCCGCATTGGTTCTTGACCCAATCATTGACGGATTTCACCTCACTAGAGTCCTGATGGACGGCGGCAGCAGCCTGAACCTGCTTTACCAGGATACAGTGCGCAAAATGGGCATAGACACCTCAAGGATCAAACCTACAAAAACGACCTTTAAAGGCGTCATACCAGGTGTAGAGGCCAACTGTACAGGCTCAGTTACACTTGAAGTGGTCTTCGGATCCCCGGATAACTTCTGAAGCGAGGAATTAATCTTCGACATAGTCCCGTTCCGCAGCGGCTATCACGCACTGCTCGGACGAACCGCATTTGCAAAGTTCAGTGCGGTGCCGCACTATGCATACCTCAAGCTCAAGATGCCAGGCCCTCGAGGAGTAATCACCGTCAATGGAAACACCGAACGCTCTCTCCGAACAGAGGAGCATACGGCGGCCCTCGCGGCGGAAGTACAAAGCAGCCTCTTAAGGCAATTCTCGAGTCCGACTACTAAACGTCCGGACACCGTCAAGTGCGCCCGGAGTAACCTACAACAAGACCGCTTGGCACGTTCCGAGCACGCGTAGCAATGCGGCCCCAACCCCAGCCCTCGCGAAATAGCGAGACCAGTACCACGCGTACATGACTACGCTCTGGAGATACCATGGGCACAGGGGGAGGGGCACGACCACGGCATGCCCAGAGTGCGGCTCAACCACACCAGGGGCTCCCAATTGTGTCATTCTTTTTTTTATTCTCAGGACTCCGTTTTCCAGAAGCCCTGTCCGGCAGCGGAATCGCCGAACTCATGATGCAACATCCAGGGAAGCAGAAAAGCTACGTCGAGTGTCCAGGTGGTCTCTATTACGAGCAGTATACCTGTTTTACATACCATCCCGCAGCCTACCCCTGGAGGGGGACATGTTAAATAGTCCCATCCCTTGCTTATCGCACTATTTGTATCGTTCTGCTTTCATTGCATATTTTTTGAATAAACAATGCATCGCTTTTTGCCTATTACTGCATTCCTTTTTCTATTTATATATGTTCACTTATGACATGTTGCATCCGTACGCTTTGGTACGGCCAAATACACCAGGGGCTTAAGTACCCCAAAATATGGTGTGATAAGTCCGAACACTTTAACAAGTGCGGCACCCCGAACTTATAGCATTATATGCATCGGCTCCGAATCATGTCTTGGGTCAATAGTTGGGTTTGCCCGGCTCCCATGTTTTGGTACCTTACGTTCCGTTATATCGGCTAAGGTAGCGCTGGGAGAACCACTGCGATTGTGCCCCGGTTGAGCTGGGTTAAGCACCTCAGTGGAGAAAGCTAAAACTGACCGTCATGATAGGGCGAGAGCCGGTCGCTGTTCGAGAGGTTTTTCGAGTCCCTAAAGACTTATGCCGCTTAGAGCGAGGAGTCGGCTTTGTCCGGCCCAGGCGTGGATAGCGCCCCGAATTCGGTCTTCCGAACACTAGGGGCTTCGCCGAAATTTAAAATTATAGAATTCTATGGCTAAGTGGGAGTGTTCAAGCATTATAGTCCGGTTGCCTTGTTCGTTGTGTTGAGCGCCTCCCTCGAAGGACCCAAGAATGGGAACAAGAGCGCTCAAGTTTATCCCGAACACCCCAGCACTCGTGGCATGGGGGCTGAAGCCAACGACTTGCCATCTCTCAAATTTGATAAACGGCCGCACAGAAGGTAATATTTTAAATTAACAAGCGTTGCTTAGCGCATATGAACAAAGTTTTCAGCGTACAGGATAACAAATGCGAGTCTACTCAAAAATTACATCTTTGGAGCACTCACCCGCTATAAGGCGGGCACCCTTCAGGACACCCTTATAGTACATCTCGGGCGTGCGATACTCCTTGCCCGGCGGTGGCGCGTCCGTCACAAGCTTCTCGGCGTCCATCTTGCCCCAGTGCACTTTAGCGCGGGCAAGGGCCCGACGGGCACCTTCAATGCAGACGGAACGCTTGATGACTTCAATCCATGGACAGGCGTCCACCAGCCGCCGCACCAGACCGAAGTAGCTCCCAGGCATGGCTTCTTTAGGCCACAGCCGAACTATGAGGCCCTTCATGGCCTGTTCGGCCACCTTGTGGAGCTCGACCAGCTGCTTCAGCTGGTCGCTCAGGGGCACCGGATGTCCGGCCTCAGCATATTGAGACCAGAACACCTTTTCCGTCGAGCTCCCCTCCTCGGCTCGGTAGAACGCGGCAGCATCGGACACACTACGGGGCAGATCTGCGAACGCTCCTGGAGAGCTCCGAATTCGGGTAAGTAACAGATAATTCACTTTTACATGCTTGCTTTGCATGAAGAATGCCTTACCCGCCGCTATCTTTTTTATCGCCTCAATCTCCTGGAGGGCCTTCTGGGCTTCGGCCTTAGCGGCTTTGGCACTCTCAAGAGCCAAGGCGAGCTCGGACTCTCGAGTCTTCGAGTCACGCTCCAAACTCTCGTGTTTTTCCACAAAAGCCTGTAGCTCTTGCCGCACCTCCTCCACCCGCGCCTCCTGCTTCTCTCGCTCGGTGCGCTCCATGGCCGCACTTTTTTCGGCCTTGGACACCACCTCTTTCAGGGTCGCCACCTCGTTCGTGGCCCCTGCAATACTCACGTTATTCCTGTCATTTTTTGCAACCAAATCCTTTCTATAAGGTATTACTTTAATAAGGTATTACTTACCTTCCTTGTCCTCGAGCTGCTTCTTGGCACAGCCGAGCTCGTTCTCGGACCGCTCGAGGCTCTGCTTCAATGCATTGACCTCCGCAGTCAGTGCGGCAGAGGTCAGCAGCGCAACCTGCATTCCCATATTGACATGTTTATGTTAGACTCCTGCGTATATCTTTTTAGATCCTCAATTCGGCTTTTCTTTCCGAACACCAAACTGAGCATCAGGGGCTACTGTCTATGCGGTACTATTTTTATATATCTTAATTACATACCTCAAAGCCTGTTAGAAGGCTGGTACAGACTTCAGTCAACCCGCTCTTGGCAGACTAAACTTTCTGGATCACCGCACTCATAACAGTGTGGTGCTCCTCGTCGATGGAGGCGCCATTGAGCGCCTCCAGCAAATTATCTGGTGCCTCCGGCTGGACGAAGGTCACCGGTGTCGCAGTCTCGCCCTTCTTATGAAGGGGCCGCCCGCCGGACTCCAGAGCCACTAAAGGTTCTGGTGCGGAGTCCGGCCTAGGGCCGAACTCAGAACCCTTTGGGGGTTGATCCCCCTCATGCCCAAAGTCCGGGAGGTTGCCTTGCGGCACCTCTGGGACCTCCTCCTCCTCCTGGCCGGGGCCCTTTTGGGACCCCACCTCGGCGTCATCAGCAGCGCGAGGAGAGGAGGCGGCCGGAAGTGAAGTACTATTCACATCCGGCGGAGCCAGGGAGGCGCTCATTGAAATATCGAGCCCGTCCTTGGGCGGGCTCAGGGTTGTATTCGGCGTTAGGAGATTCTATGCGATAAACGAAATGCCATGAATTATTCTGGTATCCGGACACTTACGATGTCGCCGGGGGCTTAGCCCATAGTGGCCACTCCTCTTCGTCGTCGTCGGCGTTGGCGGAGTAGTCCGGAGGAAGGGTCCTTCCCTTCTTGGCCCCCCCAGCCTCCCCAGTTGGGGAGGCCTTCCTTTTCTTCTCTCCCCCCGCTGGGGGAGAAGCCTCTTTTTCCTCTTCCCTGTCTTCGCGGGAGGAGTCTGCCTCGGAGTCGTCGGACGATGAGTCCGACAACACCTGGCGCCGGGAACTCCATCGAGTTCCCGTGGCCTTCTTCTTGGCCTTCTTCTCAGGCACCATGTAAGGCGCCGGAGCTAGCAGCCCCATTAATTGGGCGTCCGCTGGGTCTTCTGGCAAGGGAGCCGGACAGTTAACCTGCCCGGACGTCTTCTGCCAGGCCTGTCAAAGGTAAAGGGAGTTTAGATCCCGCAAAGAGTCAAACTATGGAAAATAAGCGTCCTGTAAAGGATAAAATAGCTTACCTCGCCGGCTTGATGCTGTGAGCTGAATCCGTGATCTTCGGTAGCGGATGCGGGAGCCTCAGCGCCCTTGAACAGCACCTTCTAGGCATCTTCATACGTAGTGTCGAAGAGCCTGCTCAATGTTTGGTGGTGTGCCGGATCAAACTCCCACAAGTTGAAGGCCCGTTTTTGGCACGGGAGGATCCGGCGGATGAGCATGACCTGGACTACGTTGACAAGCTTGAGCTTCTTGTTCACCAAGGTTTGGACGCGGGGTTGGAGTCCGGTCAGCTCCTCCGAATCACCCCATGATAGGCCCTTCTCTTTCCAAGAGGTGAGCCATGTAGGGAAGCCAGATCGGAATTCGGGGGCCGCTACCCATTTAGGGTCATGCGGCTCGGTGATGTAGAACCACCCCGATTGCCACCCCTTTATGGTCTCCACAAAGGAGCCCTCGAGCCATAGGACGTTGGGCATCTTGCCCACCATGGCACCTCCGCACTCCGCTTGGCGGCTGCCCACTACCTTCGGCTTGACATTGAAGGTCTACAGCCATAAGCGAAGTGGGGCCGGATGCAGAGGAAGGCCTCGCACACGACGATGAACGCCGAGATGTTGAGGATGAAATTCGGGGCCAGATCGTAGAAATCTAGGCCATAGTAGAACATGAGCCCCCGGACAAATGGGTGAAGTGGAAAACCTAGTCTGCGGAGGAAGTGGGTGAGGACACCACCCTCTCATGGGGCCCGGGGGTGGGGATGAGCTGCCCCTTGTCGGGGAGTCGACGCGCGATGTCGCTGGACAAGTATCCGGCCTTTCGCAGCCTTTTGATGTGCCCCTCCGTGGTGGAGGAGGCCATCCACTTGCCTCCCTCTCAGGACCCCGACTCAATGCCACATCGATCTAGCATGTAACACCTCATATCACTTTGCGGCCTCATGCACGGTATTCCCACGGGTGTCGCCTTACCTTTACCCGAGACCATTTGCGCCTTTTGGCACACATATATGATAGTGTTGCTAGCATCCATATGATAAGGAGCCCGGGCTGACATGGCTAGTCGTAAACCCAAAGTGGCACAAACTTATAGGGACAGGCATCCATGACCCAGCATCGAACGTGTCGGTCATCAGCGAGTGAATCCAGGCTGTAGCACTGGGCTAGCAGGACTCCGGTGAACCGGGCTGTAGCGGGCTAACAGGACTCCGGTATTCATCGCGTGACATTTCCCCGAAGGGACAGACACAGGAACGAGGAAGGACACATGCCGGCCAGCCTAAGTGTTCCGGAGCTGTAGCAAGCTACCATGGCTCAGTGGAAGCACTAGGAGACATTTCCCGGTAAGAGAGGCTACTAAGGATAAACAACTAGATAGTCAGATCCCATATATACCAAGCATTTCAATAACATACACACAATACGCTCGATATGTGCAAATACAACATGGCATCACAAGATGACTCTACAACTCAAGTATTTTATTCAATAGGCTCCGAGGAGCGTGATATTACAAACATGGGTCTCAAGACCCAACATTCAGAGCATACAAGTCAAAGCACAAGCTTAACATGTTTGAGAACAGACAACTAAAAATGAAAAAGGCTGAGAAGCCTGACTATCTACCAGATCCTGCCGAGGGCACAAGATCGTAGCTAAGGTGACAAGCTAAACGTCGAAGTCCACACGGAACTACTAGTGAGACGGGAGTCTCTGCAAAAACATAAAATAGGCAAACGTTAGTACAAATGTACCTAGCAAGACTTACATCAGAATGTCAGGACCCCGACTCAATGTCACATCGATCTAGCCTGTAACACCTCATATCACTTTGCGGCCTCACGCACGGTATTCCCAAGGGTGTCGCCTTACCTTTGCCCGGGACAGTTTGCGCCTTTTGGCACACGTATATGATAGTGTCGCTAGCATCCATATGATAAGGAGCCCGGGCTGACATGGCTAGTCGTAAACCCAAAGTGGCACAGACTTACAGGGACAGGCATCCATGACCCATCATCGAACGTGTCGGTCATCAGCGAGTGAGTTCCGGGTTGTAGCACTGGGCTAGCAGGACTCCGGTAAACCGGGCTGTAGCGGGCTAACAGGACTCCGGTACTCAACGCGTGACATTTCCCCGAAGGGACAGACACAGGAACAAAGGACACATGCCGGCCAGCCAAAGTGTTCCGGAGCAGTAGCAAGCTACCATGGCTCAGTGGAATCACTAGGAGACATTTCCCGGTAAGAGAGGCTACTAAAGATAAACAACTAGATAGTCAGATCCCACACATACCAAGCATTTCAATCATACACACAATATGCTCGATATGTGCAAATACAACAAGGCATCACAACATGACTCTACAACACAAGTACTTTATTTAAGGCTCAGAGAGCCATACATAGCATACACACAAGTACGGGTCACACGACCCACATTCAAGTCATACAAGCATACAAGCCAACAGCGGAAGTAACTTGTCTGGGTACAGACAACTAGTAAAATAAAAGAGGCTTGGGTAAGCCTAGCTATACTACATGGTCCTTCACATGCTCAGGATCACCACCTGGGCCTTAGTCTACTCATCGATGTCAACGTCTACGAAGAACCCGTCGGAAGGGGTTGTAGCATCTTCTGAAAAATATAAATTAAAGCAACATGAGTACAAAGGTACTCAGCAAGACTTACATCAGATCCTACATACATGCACATTATCAAGAAGGGTTGGTGGGGTTATTGCAACAAGCCAGCTTTGACTCTTGGCTAAGCTATCCTACGAGACTCCAACTTGAAATGGTTTTGCGCACTCGAGTCCACTACTCACCACTTCAATACACTACCGAGGATCCACCTCCGTCTTCCTACGGAAGAGCCATCCTCGGCACTCACGCTTATCTTGAGGCTTTTAGTAGTTTCCATTTACTTGTCTATGAACTGTATAGGCAACCAAGTAGTCCTTTACCGCGGACGCGGCTATTCGAATAGATGATGTTAACCCCGCAGGGGTGTACTTCTTCAGACACGCTCTCACCACTTACCACCGTTTACGCGACATGTACTCGGCAACCTTCAAGCGGAAGCCCAACGTGGGTGTCGGCCACGACCTACCTAACACCTAAATCTCTAGTCCAGGTTTATCGCCTATTCAGGTTCCATCCGCAGGGAGTCCGGCCGAGGTTTCCACATACGGCCCCGAACGATGTGAACAGGGTTCCCGAGATACCAAACGGGCATCCGGTACACCCGGCCACGTACCTACCGCATCACAGCCCACCCCTACGGTCAGCGCTGTCCACGGCCTCCAGTAGGCTACAAACACCAGAAACTACTTGCAACTCCTGGACAGAGGACTAGGGTGAATAAGAAGCCGAGAGGGTCCATTGGTTTCAGGCCCAATGCATGGTAGTAGCTGATTCTTAAATCACACATACAGATCTCAGTGCTTAAGGACGGCTTCAATGAAACAACCCACCATGTAATCCTACATGGCCTCTCATCGATACCTTTACCAAATCGTGTTCAACACATTACTCTCATACTGGCACGATCATTTCACTCTAGCCCATCACCCAGATGAACCAGACCTGACACGACTCTAAGCATAGCAGGCATAGCAAGGTAGGAACAACACATACATATGGCTCAATCAACTCCTACACATGCTAGTGGGTTTCATCTAGTTACTGTGGCAATGACAGGTCATGCAGAGGAAATGGGTTCAACTACCGCAGCACACAGCAGTTTGAATCGCGTTGTCTTAATGCAGTAAAAGAGAGCAGGAGCAAGAACATGGGATTGTATCGATATGATCAAATGGTTGGTTGCTTGCCTAATGGGTCGGTGCACTGGTATTGTTCTTCGTTGGGGTAATCACGGTACTCCTCGGGGGAAGGACCTGCCGCAGAGAGCACCGATACACAAACATCACCAAACAGTATGCAACAATATGATGCATGCATGAGACATGGCAAAATGAGTGTATTGGGCTAATGCAACTAAGACCAGATGGGTTTGAACTATTTTGAACCAAAGATTCAAATTTCAAACTCATAAGTGGCCATTTTAAGTGCTTGATCTTGTTCTGTGCTAAACAGCAGGTTAGCTTGTTTAAACATGCATGAAACCAGTACAGATGGATAGGTTGGATTTTTCTGATCATTTTTCATATATAACACTTTGCATTTGGAGCTACAGATTAATTTCTATGATTTTTTGAAGTTTGTGGTAATTTTTGGAATTTCCTGTGTAAATATAATTCCAGTAAATAACTTACTGCGTCAGCAATACGTCAGGATGACGTCAGTGGTCAACGGAGCTGGTCCAGGTCAAACTGACCAGTGGGTCCCGCATGTCAGTAGTTAATTAAACTAACTAAATTTAGTTTAAACTAATCTGGGTTAATTAGCAGAGGGGGGGGGGGCCCACTTGTCATAGACTCAGGGGAGTCAACCTGGGCCCACCCTGGTCAAAGTCAATGGTCAAACTCGCCGGCGTCTAGCCGCCGGCGAGGCCAGACGCGACGGAGAGAGTGCTTTTGTGCATTCCGGCGACCAAATGGGCGGCGGAGAGCATCTACGTGTAGCTAGGAACGAGCCGCAGCTCTTGGTGGTGGTGGTTGAACTTGGTGTGGCCGGAAACGTTGCCAGCGACGACTTTGGCGGTCGCCGGAGTCGGGTGAATACGAATCCGAAGCTAAGGGGCACGGCGAGGCACGTGGTGAGGTGCGTTGGGCTCCTGTGGCTGCGGTGAGTGCGTTAGACATGGTGAGGTGGCCGGTGGTTGGCCGGAGACACGTCAGTGACGAGCTCGGTGGCGGCGCGTGCGGTGAAGCTCCGTGCGCTCGCTGTGGTGCACGAGAGCAATAAAGGGAAGAGGGAGGAGGTAGCCAGGCTCACGGTGGTCTTGAGGAAGCTGACGGCGTGGTCGGGGACGAGCTGGTGCGGCGGCGACGGCGAAAGGGATCTCCGGCGGTGGCGAGGTCGAACGAGGTCGGTGCAGTGGCCTCGGGGCAAGCGAGCGCTCGGGGCTCGGCTTGCTCGATGGAACGGAGGTCGGCGAAGCTCCTGGACACGGTGGCGCGGCGCAGGGATGACGGAGAGCGCGACTACGGCGGCGGTGCGGCGGCGGTGGCGTCGGCCATGGTGCGGGAGAGCGAGGGAGAGGAGCTGGGGAGGAGGGAGCGTGTCTGTGAGCTCGAGGGAGCAGTGGTCGATCGATCCAGGGCGGCAGAACGGGCGAGAGGAGGAAGCAGAGCGGCAGGCAGCTGCGTGGTGCGCTACGGTGCCGACGTCGAGCACCTGGCTGCCTGCCTGGCGAGGCCAAGCAGCTCGCTGGAGCGGTGGCTGGGCTGGGCCGGCTAGGTGGGCTGGCTGGTGGGCTGCCAGGTTAGTTCCCTCTCTCTCTTTTATATTTCTGTTTTCTATTTATTTCTGTAGCTTGTGGATTTCTAAAAATACCTAGGCAACTCTAAAAATGCCCAAACTGCTCATGCCCACTGTTTAAAATATAAACAACATGGAACATTTTAGTTTAGGATTATTTGAACATTTCAAATATTTTATAAATTTTAAATGCCCAAATTCAAATATTTATGATTTAATTCAAAAACCCTAGGATGACCTAGAAAATTGTACACCACTTTTGGCAGAGGTTCTGAACCAAGACAAAAATGATGGACATTTTAGAAGGGCATTTCAGGTTCATTGAAAATATTTTTAGTAAACCCTAGTTGGATTCAGAGGGGGCTGGGGGTTCTGTCATCCCCATTTCAAGTTTCTGTTGAAAAGAATAGACATGATGCAACACTCTAATGCATGAACTAGCTAGGGTGTGACACAGAACTAACTACATATGCATCATTATCAACAAAGGGGTGGTGGGGTTTAACTGCAGCAAGCCAGCTTTGACTCGGTGGCTATCCTGAACTACGACTGCAATGTAACTCTTTGAGGTGCGCACATGAGTCCACATATTCACCATGTCAATACACCACCATGGATCCGCTCCCGTCTCCCTACGAGAACGCCATCCATAGCACTCACGCTTATCTTGCGCATTTTAGAGTATCCAATTTCACTTGTCTATGAACTGTACAGGCAACCTAGAAGTCCTTTACCATGGACACGGCTATTCAAATAAATCATATTAACCCTGCAGGGGTGTACTTCTTCACACACGCTCTCGCCACTTACCGCCATGTACACCTCGTGTATCTCGGCAACCTTCAAGCGGAAGCTTGGCGAGGGAGTCGGCCATGACCTGACTAACCACACAAGTCTCTAGTCCAGGTTTATCGCCTATTCGGGTTCCATCCGCAAGGAGATCCGGCCGGGGTGTCGCTCACGGCCCCAAACGATGTGAGCAGGGTTCCCAAGCCCACCACGACGGGTGGATCTACGCTTGGTACACCGTGCCACTACACCTAGTCTGTCCCAAGCCCACCTGTACCGGGTGCCACTTGGTAGACTACTAGCACTACCTACAAACACCAGAAACTAGTTGCAACTCCTGGACAGAGATCAAGTCGGTTAATAAGTCGAGAGAGTCAATTAAGGATCCCAATGTGTGGTAGCAGCTGTTCATGGATCACAAACACAGAACTCAGTTCCTGAGGACGGTTTCAATGAGACAACTCACCAGGTACTCCTACATGGCCTCTCACCGCTACCTTTACCAAATCGTGTTCACACATTTAGCTCATACATAGTAGGACATGTTCACACACCTCCAATTCATCCCTGATGAATCAGACCTGACACAACTCTAAGCAATAGAAGGCATGACAAACAAGCATGAATGAGTAGGCACATCAGGGCTCAAACAACTCCTACTCATGCTAGTGGGTTTCATCTATTTACAGTGGCAATGACAGGTCATGCAGAGGAAAGGGGTTCAACTACCGCATCATGTAACAGTTGAATCGCTGTTGTCCTAATGCAGTAAAAGAGAGCAGGAGCGAGAGAGTGGGATTGTATCGGAATGAACAAGGGGGTTTTGCTTGCCTGGCACTTCTTAAGATAGTATTGTTCTTCATTGGTGTCATTGATCACATCGTCGAAACGCGTCTATCGAGAGGGGGCAATTACCAGCAACTAAGAAAGCAACACAATCAATGCAATGCACAATATGATGCATGATCATGACATGGCAATATGATGTGATTTGAGCTAATGCAACTAGCAACAGGTTAAATGAAGTTGGTTTGAACCTTAGGTTCAAATTCAAACTCCATATGTGAAGGTTTAAATGCCATTATATGATTTGGCCTAAACAGAAGTCATAAGTTGTTCTAACATGCATGAAAATGGTACAGATGGATAGATTGGATTTTTCTGATCATTTTTCATATATAAATTATTTCATTTGGAGTTACGGTTGAATTTCTATGATTTTTAGAAGTTTAGGACATGTTCTGGATTTCTATATTTATTTTAAATCCAAAAAATCATTTACTGCGTCAGCATTGTGTCATGCTAACCTCAGCAGGTCAACAGACCCGGTCCAGGTCAAACCTGACGCGTGGGTCCTGCATGTCAGTGACTCAGGCTGGTTAGTCCCACAGACAGGTAGGTCCGGTCAACTTCCACGTCAGCCAGTCAACCCTGAGCATGGGTCCGCTGGTTTTGTTAACTAAACTAACTTAAAACTAATAGCGGTTTAATTAGGCAGCAGGGCCCACTGTCAGTGTCCAGGGAGTGGGGTTAATTAGCGTGTTTAGCTGCTAAAGACGTTGCCACTTCAGCCCGCCGGAGTGTAACCGCCGGTGACGTCAACCGACAACGGAGGCACGCCGGGACGGCTGCTCCGGCGCCCATTCGACGCGCGGAGGGGTTCTACATGGAGCTCGAGCTCGTGCGCATCCAATGGAGCAAGCCAGAGGAGCTGGGGTTAGCTGTGGCATCGGCAGCGGTGAGGGAGACGGCGGCCGGAGTTCGGCCAACGGCGGGTTAGGCGATGCAGGGCGCTAGGGGAGGCGTTGGTGCGTGCTACGTGCTCCTGGTGAGGTGTGGAGCACGGTGGTGTGCCTGTCTTCGAGCTACTGTGGCTCTGGCCACGACGACGAGGCACGGCGGCGGCGAGCTTCGGCCGTGGTGGAAGACGGAGCTAGGGGACGGGAACAGAGGGGGCGAGCAAAGAGGAAGCAGCAGGAGCTCACATGGAGAACGATGAGGTGGTCAGCGAGCTCGGGGGCGTCTTCGGTGCTGCGAATCGAGCGGCGGCGATCACCGGCCGTGGCGATGAAGATAGCGGGTGATGGCGTGGCTTCAAGGCACCCGACGTCGCGTGCGTCGTGGTAGAGCTTCCCGGATCCAAGGCGGAGCTCGTGGCCTAACTGGCTGGGCATGGGGATGCTGGTGGCTCCGGTGGTGCTCGTCGGCGGTCTCGGGTGCGTCCGGGGATGAGCGAGGGAGAGAGACAGAGGAGGGCCTGGGGGGTGCTTGGCAACGCAGGAGAGATCCAGGCGACGGGGACACAGGCAGGCAGGGTGGAGGTGGCCGGGGCGCGTGCTGGCGCGCTGCAGCCACGCGCTCGTCCTCCTGTCAAGGAGGAAGACGACAGGGGAGGGGCCAGGTGGGCTGGGCTGTCCAACTGAGCCGGCCAGGTGGGCTTTGGTGGGTGAAGCCAGGTGAGTTTCTCCTTACTCTATTTTGTTTCTGTTTTCTATTTCTGACATTCGTTTTAATTTGGTTTTGAACCAAACTAATTTTGTTGCTTCTGATAAATTTTGCAGGGACTAAAAGGATTATTCCAAAGCCCCTCCAAAAATCGGAATTATTGGAGCAATAAAGTATTTATAGTATTTATTTGCTCCAATTCAAAATACAATATGTGTTAATTCAACAATCCAAAATGTCATGCAAAAATGTGCATCACCTCTGGTTGCTGTTTCCAGCATTTTCCAAAAATGATGAACAATTTTGAATGCAATTTGGGTTCACTGAATAATATTTTAGTTGAACCTGGTGGATTCCTTTTTATGCTAGAGTTTGAACATCCCCCATTTCAAGTTCATTTCAAAAGTTAAACATGATGCACACATGAAGGGCTAGCCTACTGCATACCATGACTAGGGATGTGACACTCCCGCTCCGGACATGGCTGGGGAAGGTTGAGGCGAGATGTGCGGACTTGGGCGCTGGAGCTCGAGTGCACGGAAATGGATAAGCAAAGGAGGAAGAAGGCATAGGTAAAAAGGTGGATCCTTATCCGCTTATATGGACGGACGAAACTATGCATCCCCACTAGCCTGGTAAAACTCGCTTATCTCCCAAGCGCCGTAATCAATGGCGCGGTTGGGTTACCCACGCCCGTATTGATGAGAATCCCGGAATAAGGGGCCACGATCTCTGCTTTGACAAGACGTGCCAAGGAAACCGCTTCGCTAAACGCGCTGAGGTGGAACAGTAAAAACGATTCGAATAAAGGCTGGGTCGTGGTGTGTTGTCACGCCACGAAATACGTCAACAGATTAAATTTGTGTAAATATTATTCTCTCTATTGTGGTATGTGGAACTTATTTTGCAGAGCCGGACACTATCCTTGTGTTCAAAATCTTCTATGAAGTATTCAGAGGAGGAACCCGCCTTGCAATGCCGAAGACAATATGCGCGCCGGACTCGTCGTCATTGAAGCTTGGTTCAGGGGCTACTGAGGGAGTCCTGGATTAGGGGGTGTCCGGATAGCCGAACTATCACCGTTGGCCGGACTCCTGGACTATGAAGATACAAGATTGAAGACCTCGTCCCGTGTCCGGATGGGATTTTCCTTGGCGTGGAAGGCAAGCTTGGCGATACGGATATGTAGATCTCCTACCATTGTAACCGATTCTGTGTAACCCTAGCCCTCTCCGGTGTCTATATAAACCGGAGGGTTTTAGTCCGTAGGACAAACTACAATCATACCATAGGCTAGCTTCTAGGGTTTAGCCTCTTTGATCTCGTGGTAGATCTACTCTTGTACTACCCATATCATCAATATTAATCAAGCAGGAGTAGGGTTTTACCTCCACCGAGAGGGCCCGAACCTGGGTAAAAACATCGTGTCCCTTGTCTCCTGTTACCATCCGCCTAGACGCACAGTTCGGGACCCCCTACCCGAGATCCGCCGGTTTTGACACCGACAGTCGGCGTCTGTGTCCTCGAGCCACCACAACGGGCGCGAGTGCGCCTGAAGTGGAGCCACCCGATGCGCCAAGAACTCCCTCAGGAGCGTGGCCTCGGTCAGCTTCGCCGCCTTCATGTTGCTCGGCCTCAAGTCAGCGTTCATCTTCTCCAGCACCAGCTTTGCCCGCCAGTCGTCAAGCTTCGCACGGGACCACGCCTCGACGGTCTGGGGCAGCCCCGTGGGTAGCGCCAGCCGAGAGTTGATGCATCCAGCATCCAGCATGACCCACTTGCTCCGGAAGCCGTCGGCCCTCTTCCCAGCCTTCGAGATTGCGTTGGCTTTGGAGTACGCAACAAAGCTTGCGCATGTCGAGATATTGGCACCAGTGACTTAGAGGAAGAAGAAGTGGCGCAGCAAGGCCACGGAGGGCATCACCCCGACATGCGCCTCACAGTAGTAGGCGAAAATCGGTAAAAGGAGAACAGAGTTGGGGTGGACATGCAGAGCATGCAGCTTGTAATGGCGGAGGACAGCATAGAAGAACTCGGAGAAGGGAGGCACCAGGCCAGTGATGATGGCGCTCCTGAAGAAGGGATAGAAGGTGCTCCCCTTGTCCTCCGGCTGGGCGGAGCCGGGCCGGAGCGCAGTCTCTCCCATCTGACTGCCTTGCGCCGCCGTCATCAGGGGCGTGAGGGCAGGATTCTTCTCTGTCATGTTTGGGAGATCCAGAGCCGGCGAGTACCAGGCCGGTGGAGCCCCGGTCGCAGTCTTGCGGGGCGCCATTGCTCACTGGAGGAGAATGGGTGAGGCGGATCTGGAGATTTCAGAAGCAGGAGGGCAAGAGCTAGAAAGGGGATCTGGACCAAGGAGAATGAGAGCAATGAAGGTAAGCCTAACCCGAGCCTGCCTTTTTGTCAGACGGGCAGTTGTCGAGGCAGCGTGGGGAAGCGGAGATGCCCACGTCTAATCAACCGCCAACGGCGACCAAGGCCGCAGGCTGTTGGGGCCCGCGGCGCTCCACACTTTCCCCTTCGCTTCACTGCTAAGCCAAGTCTAAGTCCACCTTGGGCCTGGGGGCTACTGCCGGCGTTCTGGGAACGGGAGTCCGCAAACTTGCCTACCTGCGGCCTGCGGCGTGGCTCAAGGGGTGGCCCAGTACGGCCCATCTTCATCAACTCAAACTCAAGACCCTCGCGAGGGGCCAAGCCTCGCGGGGCGGACGACGCAAGGCTTCCTCAGGGGCGGCCTCGCCAGGCAGGCTCGCGAGTAGGCGGGGAGATCAAGGCAAGGGTACCTCGCGAGGTGCTCATGACGCAAGCCATGATGATCGAGACCAGGCGGGTGTCAGGCGAGTGCCGGCCTGCGCAGTGTCCTTGTTTCCTCTTTGGTGCAAAGGGGGCAAGCACAGGCGTGGAGTACCGAGGCATCAAGCAAAGGTTACCATTTCAGTGCAACGAGACCAAGACCAGCAGAGTGGCAGGACGGAGGTCACCATGGAGCCCAAGACGGCGTCATCGCCAGTGCCTTTGGCAACCGAATACCAACTTTAGTCAGGATAACTTGTACTAGATGTTCCCCTTCAAAATGGTCGTTGTTGGCGCCCTTCCCGCTCAATATTTGGGAAGAGGACCAGGGCCTCTATATATAGAGATGGCCACCACAGTAGAGGCCATCTCATCAAGTTCTCATTAGATCCAGAGGCGATCGAACTCACCCAAGTAGTTCGCCACACCAAGAACACCTCTCGCGAGGCTGTTCTTCCCTTGTATTGTTCATCATCAGCCCCTGAGGCAATCCACCACACCACACACTAGAGTAGGGTATTACACCACAACGGTGGCGTGAACCAGTATAAACCTTGTGTCCCTTGTGTTGTTCATCGCGTAGCTTAGATTCTTAGTGAGGCGTTGGGATGTGGATCGGTAGGGGGAAGATCTTCGCGCGCACCCCAGTGTTCGAGCCTTAAGGGTTTCGCCGGAAACCGTTATCCAACATTGATGATGGGGTGTCGCACATCGAGCATAGGAGATCCTCCAACTTGCGGATAGTGCCCTTGAGTGTGGTGATATGCTCTTGCAACAAAAAAATTTCACGTGTGACATACTTATTTTGTATGCGAGCTAGCTCAATCATCTTCAAAGATTCAATCTTAGTTGGGGTGAGATGATTGTAGTAAGGTTGAGAGAAGCCTCCTTCTTCTATTGTCGGGACTTGCTCTTTTGCGACCACCTTGATCTTGTCACCTTCCTTGATTTCCCCGATTTCTTTTCGCTTCGTCTCTATCTTCATTAGCCAAGCATCGTCGCCCGCATTGTTGGACGAGGGGGACGACATATTGCTCTAATCTGCAGCAGAAACAACGCAAAACAAAAACAGAGGATTTTGTCGTGGTATGGTGGTCAAAACCTTCGGGAGATTATATAATGAATTTTTACCGACCAAAAGAAATATCGTGCAAGAAAACGGAGTCTGGAGGGCACACGAGGTGTCCACAAGGTAGGGGGCGCCGATGGGGTAGGGCGTGGCCTCCACCCCCGTGGATGCCTCGTGTCCTTTCTGGACTACTTATTTTCCTATCTTCTTAAATATTCCAAAATGGAGAAAAATTGCTATTAGAACTGTTTTGGAGTCGGTTTACTTCCATACCACATACCTATTCCTTTTCGGAGTTTGAAACGTTCGGAAAGTGTCCCTTATGTACTCCTCCGGGGTTACGGTGTCAATAACATTGGTTTTCAACATTTATGGGATTACCTGAGATATAATGTTTGATTCTTTGACCGTTCACCACCTTCGGATTTGTGCCTTCGAAGTTGATGATTTTTATGGCACCGGAATGATAGACCTCCTCTATAATGTAAGGACCTTCCCATTTAGAGAGAATTTTTCCTGCAAAAAATATTAAACGAGAGTTGTATAGCAAAACATAATCACCTACATAAAACTCACGCTTTTGTATCCTTTTGTCATGCCATATTTTAACTTTTTCTTTAAACAATTTGGCATTCTCATAGGCCTGGGTTCTCCATTCATCAAGTGAGCTAATGTCAAAAAGCCTATTCTCACCAACAAGTTTGAAATCAAAATTGAGCTCTTTAATGGCCCAATATGCCTTATGTTCTAGTTCGAGAGGTAAGTGACATGCTTTTCCATAAACCATTTTATATGGAGACATACCCATTGGATTTTTATATGCAGTTCTATAGGCCCATAATGCATCATCAAGTTTCTTGGACCAATTCTTTCTAGATCTATTAACAGTCTTTTGCAAGATCAATTTAATCTCTCTATTACTCAATTCTACTTGACCACTAGACTGAGGGTGGTATGGAGATGCAATTCTATGATTAACATCATACTTAGCAAGCATTTTACGAAAAGCACCATGAATAAAATGTCAACCACCATCAGTCATTAAATATCTAGGGACTCCAAACCTCAGAAAAATAACTTCTTTAAGCATCTTAATAGACGTGTTATGATCAGCACTACTAGTTGGAATAGCTTCTACCCACTTAGTAACGTAATCAACAGCAACTAAAATATGTGTATACCCATTATAGGAAGGAAAAGGTCCCATATAATCAAAGCCCCAAACACCAAATGGTTCAATAACAAGTGAATAGTTCATAGGCATTTCTTAACGTCTACTAATATTGCCAATTCTTTGGCATTCATCACAAGACAAGACAAACTTACGTGCATCTTTGAAGAGAGTAGGCCAATAAAAACCGGATTGCAATACTTTATGTGCAGTCCTATCTCCAGTGTGGTGTCCTCCGTAAGCCTAGGAGTGAAACTTGCGTAGGATCTGTTCCTGTGGATGCTCAGGTACACAATGTCTAATAACACCATCTACTCCTTATTTGTAAAGGTGTGGGTCATCCAAAAAGTAATGTCTTAAATCATAGAAACACTTTTTCTTTTGCTGGTATGTGAAACTAGGTGGTATAAATTTAGCAACAATGTAATTAGCATAATCAGCATACCATGCAGCAGTATGAGAAGCATTTGTGACAGCTAATTGTTCATCAGGAAAGCTATCAGCAATAGGTAGTGGGTCATCAAGAATATTTTCTAACCTAGACAAGTTGTCTGCAACGGGGTTCTCAGCTCCCTTTCTATCAATAATATGCAAATCAAATTCTTGTAGCAAGAGAACCCATCTAATAAGTCTTGGTTTAGCATCTTTCTTTTCCATAAGATATTTAATAGCAGAATGATCAGTGTGAACAGTTACTTTGGAATCAACAATATAAGGTCTGAACTTATCACAAGCAAATACAACTGCTAACAATTCTTTTTCAGTAGTAGCATATTTTCTCTGGGCACTGTCTAGAGTTGTAACATCCCAATTTTCAATTTGGATGTTATACATAGATCATCATACGCATATCATATTTATTTTTGCATTTTGGTTGAGATCCTAGAAATCTTAAGCAACTCAAGGACCCCCCGGAGAGAGTTGGAGGTTTCACAAAATTCATATTTGAATTTATTTCAAATTTGAAGAAAGGATCAATTTGATTTTATTATTTTTCTCTCCAAATATTTTCAATATTAAAAATAAATGAGCGAAGATAATATGACTTCTTCAAATTTAGAGAAATATTGGAGAAAGAATTTTAAAATCAAATTATGATTTTTCACGTATGTTATTTGCTATTTTATTTGAATTAGAAAAATATGCATTTTTCAAAAATTGCATTTTTAGGCCAGAAAAATGTTCACTTTGTTCTATATATTCCATTTAGATGGTAAAAATTGTTTTTTGGCATTTTTAGATTTTTATTTATATTTTATTAGGATGTTTCTTTTTCAGGCAATTTTTTTTTAAGTTTCTCGGACCGACTAGGCCGAAGCCCAGCCGGCCCACTCCCGCGCGCCGTCACCTTCCCTGCCGCCATGCCGCGCATGAATGCCAAGGGGAGTCCGAGCCGGACTCCTCCCTGGGCCGGCCCCCTCCCCAACCCAGCCGCTGCCCCCCCTTTATATAGCGTGCCCGGGGACCCCAGGACCCCAAGCCGCCGCCGACGCCGCCTGCCCTCGCCGCCGCCGCCGCCGCCCCGCGCCCACGCCGCCTACGCCACCGCCTACCCAAGCCGCTGCCCCGCCGTTCGCCGCCGACGCCGTCGCCCATCGTCGTCGCTGCCGCCGTCGGGTTTTTCTCCCGAACCGGTACGAATCGGAGCCGTTTTTTTAGGTTTTACGGTTTTGTTTTAGATCGGTTTTCGTCGGTTTATTTTATTTAGTGGACGTTCGTCCATTCATTCGTTTTAACGAACATTGTTTGCCGGTTAGGTTCAGACAGCGAACGTTCGTTCGTTAGTCTTTTCTTTTTATTTTATTTTTGCCAGGGACTTATCTGTGATTGTTTTTACTCACGATTCAGCCCCTGATTTTCAAACTAGTATAACTTTTTACTCATTTATCCAAATTAGATGAAACGAGCGCCAAAATCTTCGTCTCGAATCCTTCTTTCCAGTTAATCAACTTGAACATGATTTTGGTACTGTAAAATTTGACTTTAGTCCAGATTAGTAAACGATCTTGTTTCGTTCGGATTTTGAGTTTCGTTGCTCCGTTTGAGTTGAATCTTTTTGCAAACCATAGCTAATCACATGTACTTTATGTTAAAATCTAATTCACATGTTAATAATGATGTTAGGTTTTGACTCTTGTTAGTTTAAGTCGTTGCTTGTTTCATGTTCGATTTGGATCTTTTCTCGAGTTTTCACGTGTTTCGTTTAAGTGATTGCTTATGAATTCTATTGTTTGTCTATGCTAGATTACCCGAAGTGCGAAGCTTGTTACTACGAATCTCTAGAGTTTGCAGATCGTCAACAAGGCAAGTTACACTTTGATCATACTCTTTTGTAGCCGGTTTTTAATATGCATTAGCTCCGCCCCACAAATATTTGCATTGATAGGATTGGGAACATGTGGTTTTGGTTGTAGTGTTTGAGGTAGGAACCTAATACCTTTTGATCACCACAGGAATATACGTTATGCTTATATTTGCTTAGCCATGCTTGTAGACAGGGATTGGATCATGATTCACACATGGAAGTTTGAGAGTTATTTTAATTGATAACATTAAGGTGGCAACTTTAATACACATCTGGGTGGATTGGTTGAGGCACCTGGAGTACCTAGTGTTGTCTATTTTGGTAATCCCGGAGTACTCGCGTGATTATCCTATGGAATGCCACCCAGGCTCAAAGGGATCATAAGATTATTCGCGCTAGAAACTTCCGTGTGCAGCCACAAGCCATTATGGGCTCTGGCATAGTTGAGTAAGTTGCGTGAGCTCTTGAAGAGGTAGACTAGTAGATGTAGAGGGTTGTAGGTGGTACTGTCTACCTGGAGTAGAGAGTTAACGCTTCATAAAGGCTATGTCTCGATCATCCGATCATGGATGCGGTGGAGTCTTGTGGGGGAAAGTGCGCAAACCACTGCAGAGTGTATAAACTAATCATGGTTAGTCGCGTCTCCGGTTATGGACGTTTTGAGTATCTAGTACTTGAATCTATTGATGTGATCTCATCACGTTACTCTAATTAATTTTGATGATGGGTTAATGATGATACTTTTAATTGGGATTTGAGTTGGGGTTACCTTCTCAAATAATGGGCAACATTGGAGTAGTTAAATGAATTTATTCCTTTGTTGTAGGGAAAAATTAAACAACAACAACAACAACAACAACAACAACAACAACAACAACAACAACACCAACAGCAACAGCAACAGCAACAGCAACAGCAACAGCAACAGCAACAGCAACAGCAACAGCAACAGCAACAGCAACAGCAACAGCAACAGCAACAGCAACAGCAACAGCAGCAGCAGCAGCAGCACCAGCAGCAGCAGCAGCACCAGCAGCAGCAGCAGCAGCACCAGCAGCAGCACCAGCACCAGCAGCACCACCAGCAGCAGCAGCAGCAGCACCAGCAGCAGCACCAGCAGCAGCAGCAGCAGCACCAGCAGCAGCACCACCAGCAGCAGCAGCAGCAGCAGCAGCACCAGCAGCAGCACCACCAGCAGCAGCAGCAGCAGCACCAGCAGCAGCACCAGCAGCACCAGCAGCACCAGCAGCAACAGCAGCAACAACAGCAACAGCAGCAACAGCAGCAACAACAACAACAACAGCAGCAACAGCAGCAACAGCAACAACAACAGCAACAACAACCCCCACCCCTGTTGATCACCTAGCCCGTTTCCTCAGGTTCAATCCGCCGGTGTTCTCTAGTAGCATCGAGACGATTGTTGCAGATGATTGGCTCCTCAAGATTGGAAGAGAGCTGACCACTACAGGATGCACAGATGTGGAGAGAGTGTGTTTTGCCGGACATCATCTAGATGGACCCGCAGCATCATGGTGGGAGAATTTCACTGCAACATGGGATCAGTTTTAGCAGGCTTTCTGCACGGCCCATGTTTCAGTTGGAGCTGTGAGCATGAAGAAGTGAGAGTTTCGCAACTTGCACCAAGGAGGACGCACAGTGGGCCAATATGTGGATGACTTTAGTAAGTTAGCACGCTATGCCCCTGATGATGTAGCTACGGATGCGGCTAAGCAGGAGAAGTTTCTGGAAGGACTGAATGATGAGCTAAGCATGCAGTTGATGGTGGCAACATTCAACAACTATCAGGAGTTGGTAGATAGGGCTCTAATGATTGAAGGCAAGCACCAACAGGTTGATAATCGCAAGAGGAAGTATGGACAGGGGAGGTACACTTCTGGAGCTCAGCAGAAGCCCCGCTATTCCCCGTACTCGAGAGGACATACCCACAACCATGGAGGACACATGCACAATGGAGCAAGTTCGCACAACCATAGTGGCACCAGGAATGGCAATGGTAATGGAGGAAGCAGCAGCCAGAACCGT
This sequence comes from Triticum aestivum, assembly GCF_018294505.1. Taxonomy (NCBI): domain Eukaryota; kingdom Viridiplantae; phylum Streptophyta; class Magnoliopsida; order Poales; family Poaceae; genus Triticum; species Triticum aestivum. The sequence goes on along the minus strand of NC_057795.1, from coordinate 301,634,953 downwards.
TTCAACCCTTCAACACCAGCCAAGAGGGATTTGAGCCACATTACCTGTTTCAAGTGCCAGAAGACCGGACATTATGCCACTGAATGTCCTGAAGCAAAGAATGGAAATGGCAATGGAGGTTCTGCCAAGAAGCCCAACCCCTTCACCAAAGGTCAGGTGAACCACATCAGCGTGGAGGAGATTGAGGATCAACCCGACGCAGTTGTCGGTAAGTTTTTTATTAATGCATTTACCACACTCATTCTTTTTTATACTGGTGCATCGCATTCATACATATCAAGGGGATTTGTGGATAAGTATAACCTGCCAACCCAAGCCCTTAGGTCACCCATGTTAGTAACCTCGCCAGGAGCAGAGTATATGGCCAGCCTATGGTGTGATCGGTTACCCTTAAGGATTGGTAACTATGTGTTTCCCTCGGACCTAATAATTTTGGAGTCACAAGGATTAGATATAATATTAGGCATGGATTGGTTATCGAAGTATGGAGGGAACATTGATTGTGCTAGTAAATCAATATTCCTCACCACCCCAGAAGGAAGAAGGATCAAGTATGTATCCTGGCATGTGCCGAAGAGGACTCATGTGAATTTCTTATCAGGAGTTGTACAAGAGGAAGTACCAGTGGTAAAGGATTTCCCCGACGTATTTCCAGAAGAGTTGCCAGGCATGCCACCGGATCGAGACATTAAGTTTTTGATTGGGTTGTTGCCAGGCACTGGGCCAATATCAAAGAGACCGTATCGGATGCCCGCAGAGGATTTGGAGAAAATTAAGAAGCAAATTAAGGAGTTACTGGATAAAGGTTACATTCGACAAAGTTCGTCACCTTAGGGAGCCCCAGTGGTTCTAGTGGAGAAGAAGGATGGATCATTAAGAATGGTTGTTGATTATCGTGCATTGAATGAAGTGACGATCAAGAATGAATACCCACTACCGATGATCAATGATTTGTTTGATTAGTTGCAAGGAGCTAAAGTTTTCTCTAAGATAGATCTTCGATCAGGATATACCTAAGACAACTTTTACCACAAGGTACGGCCTATACGAGTATACCGTTATGTCATTTGGTCTGACTAACGTGCCTGCCAATTTCATGACATGATGAATAAAGTGTTTATGGAGTTTTTGGATAAGTTCGTCGTGGTGTTCATTGACGATATATTGGTCTACTCGAATGATGAAGAGGAGCATAAGGAGCATTTGTGTTTGGTTCTTGAGAAGCTCAGAGAACACCAGTTGTATGCCAAGTTCAGCAAGTGTGAGTTTTGGTTAAAGGAAGTTGGCTTTCTCAGACATGTTATATCCGGAGAAGGAATAGTAGTAGACCATACCAAGGTTGCATCTGTGACTAAATGTGTGGCACCCACATCAGTTGGAGAGATCAGGAGTTTTCTCAGACTCGCAGGATATTATCGAAGGTTCATTGAGAATTTCTCCAGGATTGCAAAGCCCATGATGGAGTTATTGAAGAAGGACACCAAGTTCAAATGGACTAAGGAGTGTGAAGCCAGTTTTCAGGAGTTGAAGAAACGTTTGGTTACAGCCCCAGTGATGATTCTTCCAGATCAACGAAAGGATTATCAAGTGTATTGCGACGCTTCACGTCGAGGACTTGGAGCAGTGCTTATGCAGGAAGGAAGAGCTGTTTCATATGCCTCACGACATCTTAAACCTCATGAGTTAAATTATGCTACACATGATTTGGAGTTAGCAGCCGTAGTGCATGCGCTGAAGAGATGGAGACATTTCCTCATCGGAAACCACTATGAGGTATACACGGATCATAAGATTTTGAAATATATCTTCACACAGAAGGATTTGAACCTCAGGCAAAGGAGATGGTTGGAGCTCATTAAGGATTATGATATGAAATTGCACTATCATCCCGGAAAGGCCAATGTAGTAGCAGATGCATTGAGCCATAAGAGTTATGTTAATACGCTCATGACCGGAGGATTACCCAAGGAGTTAGCAAAAGATCTTCGCGAGCTATGTTTGGAAATAGTCCCGAGAGGTTATGTAGCAGCATTGGAAATTCGGTCCACTTTGATGGGTAAGATTAGAGAAGCCCAGAAGACTGACAAGGAGATTGCCGAGATAAAGGAAAGGATGAGCAAAGGAAAGGCTAAAGGATTTTGTGAAAATGAGCACGACACTTTATGGTTTGAGGATCGTGTTTATGTGCCTAATGACCCCGAGATCAGGAAGTTGATTCTACAGGAGGCCCATGATTCGCCGTATTCAATTCACCCAGGAAACACTAAGATGTATCTAGATTTGAAGGAAAGTTTTTGGTGGACAGGAATGAAGAAGGATATTGCCGAGTATGTACAAGTATGTGATGTATGTCAGAGAGTTAAGGCAGAGCATCAGAAGCCAGCTAAGATTACTACAGCCATTGCCGATACCCAAATGGAAGTGGGATAAGCTTGTCATGGATTTTATCACTGGATTGCCCAGGACTCGCTCATGATATGACTCTATCTAGGTTGTAGTCGATCGTTTGACAAAAGTACCTCATTCCATCCCGGTGAAGACCACCTATACGAGTGCTAAGTTGGCAAAGATATACATGACCAGGATCGTCTGTCTGCATGGAGTTCCGAGGAGCATTGTATCGGGTAGAGGAACCCAGATTACCTCAAAGTTTTGGAATTAGTTGCATGAGACTTTGGGCACTAGGCTAGAGTTCAGTACAACCTTTCATCCACAGACAGATGGACAGACCAAGAGAGTCAGTCAGATTCTAGAGGACATGTTGAGATCTTTGCGCTAGATTATGGATCTAGTTGGGACGACAATTTGCCGTATGCAGAGTTCTCTTATAACAATAGTTATCAAGACAATTTGAAGATGGCCCCTTTCGAAGCTTTGTACGGAAGGAGGTGTAGGACACCGTTATTGTGGGATGAAGTTGGAGATCCACAGTTGTTCGAACCAGATTTAATCAAAGACTCTGAAGAGAAGGTTAAATTGATTCGTACAGAGTCAAGGTAGCCCAGTCCAGGCAAAAGAGTTATGCGGATTCTAAACGCAAGGAAACCGTTTACGAAGTCGGAGACAGAGTATACCTTCATGTCTCTCCGCTTCGAGGAGTTAAGCGTATTGGAGTTAAGGGAAAGCTAGCACCATGTTTTGTGGGACCATACCGAGTTTTGGAACGTGTGGGAGAAGTTGCATACAAGATGGAATTGCTAGAAGGATTGTCAGAAGTTCACAATGTGTTTCATGTTTCCCAGTTGAAGAAGTGCCACGCAGAGATGGCCTATATTCCTCTGAGAGATACAGTGCCACTCGAAGCGATTCAGTTAGACAGTGATTTGACTTATGAGGAGAAGCCAGTCAAGATTCTCGAGTTTTCTAGCCGAGTTACTCGCAGCAAGGTTATCAAGTTTTGCAAAGTTCAGTGGAACCACCATACCGAGGAGGAATCCACCTGGGAGCGAGAGGAAGACCTTCGTAGATCATCATAAGGGGGGTAGGTTTGTAACATCCCAATTTTCAATTTGGATGTTATACATAGATCATCATAAGCATATCACATTTATTTTTGCACTTTGGTTGAGATCCTAAAAATCTTAAGCAACTCAAGGACCCCCAGAGAGAGTTGGAGGTTTCACAAAATTTATATTTGAATTTATTTCAAATTTGAAGAAAGGATCAATTTCATTTTATTATTTTTCTCTCCAAATAATTTCAGTATTAAAAATAAACGAGAGAAGATAATATGACTTCTTCAAATTTAGAGAAATATTGGAGAAAGAATTTTAAAATCAAATTATGATTTTTCTGGTATGTTATTTGCTATTTTATTTGAATTAGAAAAATATGCATTTTTAGGCCAGAAAAATGTTCACTTTGTTCTAAATATTGCATTTAGACGGTGAAAATTGTTTTTGGCATTTTTAGATTTTTATTTATATTTTATTAGGATTTTCATTTTTTGGGCGAATTTTTTTAAAAATAATATCGGACCGACTGGGCTGAAGCCCAGCCGGCCCACTCCCACGCGTCGCCGCCTTCCCCGCGGCCGTGCCGCGCACAAATGTCGAGGGGAGTCTGGGCCGGATTCCTCCCCGGGCCGGCCCCCTCCCCAAGCCAGCCGCCCCCCCACCCTTTATATAGCGCGCCTGCCCCCCCCCAGGACCCCAAGTCGCCGCCAACGCCACCTGCCCTCGCCGCCGCCACCGCCTGCCGAGCGCCACCACCGCTTCTCCGTCGACGCCACCACCCCGCGCCCCCGCCGTTGACGTCACCGCCTACCCAAGCCGCCGCCCCGCCGTTCGCCGCCGACGCCGTCGCCCGCCGTTGCCACCGCCGCCGTTGGGTTTTTCTCCCGAACCGGTACGAACAGGAGTCGTTTTTTATGTTTTACGGTTTTGTTTCAGATCGGTTTTCGCCGGTTTATTTTATTTAGCGGACGTTTGTCCGTTCGTTCGTTTTAACGAGGTTCAGACAGCGAACGTTCGTTCGTTAGTCTTTTCTTTTTATCTTATTTTCACCAGGGACTTATCTCTGATTATTTAGTCACGATTCAGCCCCGGATTTTCAAACTACTATAACTTTTTACTCGTTTATCCAAATTAGATGAAACCAGCGCCAAAATCTTCGTCTCGAAGCCCTCTTTCCAGTTAATCAACTTGACTATGATTTTGGTACTGTAAAATTTGACTTTAGTACAGATTAGTAAATGATCTTGTTTCGTTCGGATTTTGAGTTTTGTTGCTCCGTTTGAGTTGAATCTTTTTGCAAACCATAGCTAATCACATGTAATTTATGTTAAAATCTAATTCACATGTTAATAATGCTGTTAGGTTTTGACTCTTGTTAGTTCATGTCGTTGCTTGTTTGGTGTTCGATTTGGATCTTTTCTTGAGTTTTCACGTGTTTCGTTTGAGTGATTGCTTATGAATGCTATTGTTTGTCTACACTAGATTACCTGGAGTGCGAAGCTTGTTACTATGAATCTCTAGAGTTTGCAGATCATCAGCAAGGCAAGTTACACTTTGATCATACTCTTTTATAGCCAGTTTTTACTATGCATTAGCTCTACCCCACAAATATTTGCATTGGTAGCATTGGGAACATGAGGTAGGAACCTAATACCTTTTGATCACCCCGGGAATATACGTTATGCTTATATTTTCTTAGCCATGCTCGTTGACGGGGATTGGATCGTGATTCACACATGGAAGTTTGAGAGTTATTTTAATTGGATAACATTAAGGTGGCAACTTTAATACACATCTGGCTGGATTGGTTGAGGCACCTAGAGTACCCAGTGTTGTCTGTTTTGGAAATCCCAGAGTACCCATGTGATTATCCTATGGAATGCCACCAAGGCTCAAAGGGGTCATATGATTATTCATGCTAGAAACTTCCGTGTGCAGCCACAAGCCATTATGGGCTCTGGCATAGTTGAGTAAGTTGTGTGAGCTCTTGAAGATGTAGAATAGCAGATGTAGAGGGTTGTAGGTGGTACTGTCTACCCAGAGTAGAGAGTTAATGCTTCATAAAGGCTGTGTCTTGATCATCCGATCATGGATGCGGTGGAGTCTTGTGGGGAAAAGTGGGAAAACCTCTGTAGAGTGTATAAACTAATCATGGTTAGCCGTGTCCCCGGTTATGGACGTTTTGAGTATCTAGTACTTGAATCTATTGATGTGATCTCATCACGTTACTCTAATTAATTTTGATGATGGGTTAATGATGATACTTTTAATTGGGATTTGAGTTGGGTTTACCTTCTCAAATAATGGGCAACATGGTAGTAGTTAAATAAATTTATTCCTTTGTTGCAGGGAAAAACTAGCTTTATGCAAAATCATAAAACTTACAGCCTCCACCAGCGAAATATTGCATGTAGATATAGTTCTTGCTTTATCATTGCTTTATAGTGTAACTATGCCAGCATATGTCATGTGCTGGCCCGTTTCGGGCTGCAACGTCTTATGTTGCAGACTACTCAGACAATGAATAAGGTGCGATAGGTCGTTGTTTTCCACTCAGCTATGCCGTTGTAGTTGATGGACTCATTTACCTTCGAAGCTTCCGAAGTTATCTAGTTTAGATGGCCTTCAGCAATGATTTGTTTATGTAATCATACTCTTTATGAGGACTCGATGTAATAAGTGTGTGATTGAAACTCTGTTATAATTCCTCGAGTACTGTGCGTGTCAGCATTACCGATCCAGGGATGACACTGATGCACAGAGACTTGACCGTTTGACGTCTGGTCGCTACAAGAGTTTTACTAGCTTATTGGATAACATTTAATTTCTTATCAACTCTTTGTCCTAGAACAACACCAACAACATAATCACTAACATCACACATAATTTCAAAGGGTAAATTCCAATCAGGTGGCCGAACGATAGGTGCAGAAATCAAGGCTTTCTTAAGTATTTCAAATGCTTCTACACAATCATCATCAAAGACAAAAGGAAGATCTTTTTGCAAGAGATTAGTCAGAGGCCTAGAAATTTTAAAGAAGTCTTTAATAAACCTCCTATAAAAACCAACATGACCAAGGAAACTTCTTATACCTTTGATGTCCTTAGGACACGACATCTTTTCAATAGCATCTACTTTAGCTTTATCAACTTCAATACCTCTTTTAGAAACTTTAGGCCCCAAGACAATACCTTCATTAACCATAAAGTGGAACTTCTCCCAATTCAAGGCAAGATTAGTTTCTTCACATCTCTGCAAAACTCGACCAAGGTTGCTTAAGCAACCATTAAAAGAAGTACCGTAAACGGAGAAATCATCCATGAAAACCTCAACAATCTTTTCACAAAAGTCAGAGAATATAGCAGTCATACATCTTTGAAAGGTAGCAGGTGCATTAAATAAACCAAAAGGCATACGTCTATAAGCAAATGTATCGAAAGGGCAAGTAAAAGTGGTATTTTCTTGATCCTCTTTTAACACAGGTATTTGAGAGAAACCAGAATAACCATCTAGAAAGCAGCAATGTGTATGTTTGGATAATATTTCTAGCATTTGATCAATAAAAGGTAGAGGGTAATTGTCGGGGGTTGGGTGCGACATATGCCAAATGATGGCTTATCATGGTGGGAGCGAGTAGAACGTCACCGGTGCCTGGAAGCGGGACGAGGCGTAGACACGAATGCTGGCGCACTTTACCCAGGTTCGGGGCTCTCCTAGGAGATAACACCCCTAGTCCTGCTCTGCGGGGTCTCCGCATGATCACTAAGGCACTAGTGAATACAATGGTGCTTCTCGAGCTGTATGCTAGAGGTAGAAGGAGGCAGGGCTAGCTCTCTTCTTTCTCTAGGGTGGAAGCTAGTTCTAATAGGTTGGGAACCCTTTGCATGGGTGCCCTGGGGGGTTTATATAGGCCTACCCCCCAAGGGTATAATGGTAATCTACCCAGGTGATGGACCCGGCTGTTAGTGTCTCTAGTCACCGGCTTCTCCGCCGGCAGCTGGGGCCCGCCGCCTGGTGGGCCCTGCCGACTGGTCTGGTACGGAGCTGACAAGCTGCCCCCGCCGCTGGCTGGTCTAGTTGGTGGCTGATCACTGTAGTCGTGATGCTAATGACGCAGGCTTGGTCAGTGGAGTGTGGCTACAGTCCCGCCGCCTGGTGGGAGATCACTGTAGCCACACCATGTCTTATTTGGTTAATGGGGCATGGGCCTCGAGGGAGGAACTGGCCGCCTGCTGGAAGCCTGCCTCCCTCAGGTCCGGCTGGTCCGGCCTCCGCCGTCTTTCGGGCTCTCACTACTTGGTAGGGCCTGCCGCCTGCGGGCCGTACCGACAGGCCGTCATGGGAACAGGGCTTCGCCTATCAGGAATGAGAATGACGTCAAGGGGGAAGTGGCAACAGTGCCGCGTCATGCGAAGATCTCTGCCTGTACGGGGCACTATAGCCATGCCAAGCCTAGGATTCGTGGGTGAAGGGCTACACTGTAGCCTCATCCAGTCTTGTCCTCTCGATGAGGAACGCAGACTCTGAGGGCGCTGGGCGGCCGCCTGCTAGAAGCCGGCCTCTCCGGAGGCCGTCTGCTAGGAGCCGGCCTGTCTTGGTGCCATCTACTAGCGCACACACGTCTTTGGGCAGCCGGCCGTTGAGCCAGCCGACCACCGGAAGGCGGCGCTTTATTCTGAAGTCTTGTGGGGCGGAGCCGGCCAAAGTCTTGAAAGGCTCAGGGACTCGGGTGAGGCTGCCCGTGGCCCATTACTCTGACAGTAGTCCCCGAAGCTGGTGAGACGTCGTGGTCGACGGGCCGTGAAGTCTCACCAGCTTCCCCTCTTGCCACGCTCTGAACAAACGCTCGGTCCGCCTTGTGACGCACCGACTGCCGGAGTGGATTTGACAAGGTGGGCTCGTCCGCCAATTTCAAACGCCAAGGCGGGAAACAGATGGCGTGCCTGCTAAGCTTCCCTAGGCCTGCCGCCAGCCACAAGCACGCCACGCGGTGCATGTCAGCCTGGCCAGCCTGCCACCCCATGCTCTCGATGGGACGTGACAGCGGGCCCGGCCCGCCACCACTGGGCCTCGGCACGCGGCCGGATCCGCTGCGGCCGAGGCGGGCGGTTGCGATTCCCGCAAGAGTTACTGTGCAGCAACTCTGCATAGTAATTGGGGGGTCGTGGGGTCGTGGGCGCAGTTAATCCCACAATCCCACGTCCTGCCCCCTCGGCTTCGCAGCCCGAGGGCTATAAATAGGGGGAGGGAAGGGAGCGGCGGAGCACGTGTGCCCTCCTCCCCATTCTTTCTTCCTCCTCTCTCTCTCAGCTGCTGCTGCTCAGTGCCCGCCGTAGCACCACCGTAGCTCGCCATTGTCGAGCTCCTCCTTCCCACGCAGCTTCGTTAGGAAGCCATGGCACGTGAGAAGGGTGGAGACTGGGACGGCTCGACGGTGATCGAGGATCACCTCACCTTCCTCTGGGCCATGCGCCGGATGCCCAACGCGGCCTTTGTTAAGGTGCGAGTGCCGCCGCGGGAGGAGATCTTGCCGACGCCGCAGGGGGATGAGCGGGTCATCTTCCGCTCGCATTTCCTCCGTGGCTTCGGCCTCCCGGTGAGCGGGTTTCACCGCTTGTTCATGGACTTCAACCACATCCAGACGCACCACTTGACGCCCAACACAGTGACATTGCTGTCCGCCTTCTTCACGACATGCGAGGGCTACCTCGGCATCCTCCCCACCATCAAGCTGTGGGGAGCTTTCTTCTACGCCAAACTGGGCACCTCCACCAAGGAGACGGCGGCCGAGTGCGGCGCCTTCGTCGCCGTGCGCCGGCCATCGAAGAAGAACGCCTTCCCGGTCATCAAGTTGTCACAATCGGTGAAACTGTGGCAGCAATCTTACTTCTATGTGGAGAACGTCGACCCGGCAGTCGACTTCATCAACCTGCCGCCCTACGAGGCCGGCCCCCTTGTTGGACTTCAGCCCAACTGGGGCTATAAGCCAAAGCCCGTGTCGGCTGACACGGCTGCCGCCATTGGCCGGCTCCGGGTGCTGACGAAGGCGGAGGGTCTCGTGGTGTCTGACCTACTAATCGCCTTCATCGAGCGCCGGGTTCTCCCGCTCCAAGGCCGTCCTCATCTGATCTGTCGGATGAGCGGGCACCGCGACCCAAGCCGGATGTGCACGAAGGAGATGCCGACTGCCGAGGTGGCGAGGATGGTGAACGAGATCTCCGACCTCAAAGTGTCAGAGGGGTCCTGGCGGTTGGGGAAGCGGCCGTACTCTCGCGACAACCTGCTGCCTGTCGTAAGTCTTTTAGCTTCTCCTTTTTAGTTCTTGCTTTAGTCTTGATCTTGGTATGAAGTGGTTCCTTCTCTAGAGCCCAGATCTACATGTCTGCGGCGACAGCCGCCATTGTGGGGTCGGGTGGCGACTACCAGCCGGACCGGGAGGTGAGCGACAAGGACGACCCCGACTTGGGGGAGGCCGCCTTTGAGGACGACGCTGTAGGCGGCGGTGACGGAGCAGGCGGCTCCAAGGAAGGGGCGGCGTGGAGACCTGGCCTGACGACGACGAGGAAGACGAGGCGCGCCCTGCCCGGAGCACTGCTAACATAGGCGCAGGCCCCTCCGCCGGGCCGTCTGCTCGAGGCGACAAGCGCAAGCGGAAATAGGGCGCCGCCCTGTTCGGCAGTGTGCCGAAGAAGTCCAAGAACCCGGCCATGGCGACCAGGCGGAAAGAGGCCGCAGCGAAGGTGGCCAAGTTCTAGAGGCGGCCGAAGGCGCCGCCCATGGTGTCGGCGTAAGTATTTCTCTTACGCTTCCCCTTTCATGCCGATCTGGCCTAAAAAACTTTTTGTCTTGCTTTCTTATCTCAGGGCCCCGCTCACCCTCAACAAGTCGGCCGCCGCCTCGGTCATTAGGTCGGCGGAGACCTCCACCACCACCCGGCGAATCGATCTGGCTGCCGACCTCTGGGAGGCGCAGGAGCGAAACGTGCGGGAGGTGTGCGAGGAGCAGGAAGCCGCCCGCCTGGAGAAGGCGGAGGCTGACAAGGTGGAGGCGTCTGCGCTAAGGAAGCTGGCGCAGGCGGAGGCTGATGCCGCAGCGAAGGAGCGTCTTGCGGAGGCCGCACGCCGCCAGGAGCCGCTGCTCGTCACTCCCTTGAATTCCGTGCCACCTCTGCTAGAGTTTGTGGCGATGACTGGGGGAGCCGGCGACGAGCAGCCGGTCATGGAGAGGGAGGGCAGTGATGTTGCCATGCCGAACGTCATCGTGCCTCCGCCACTGCCGACCGGCAGAGCACAAGACAGGCAGCCGGCCGCCCCGCTGGTGCCACCAGCCGGGAACGAGGTGGTGACGGGCCCAACTCCTGAGGTCCGCACACCCGTGTGCCGCGTCTTGCAAAGGTTGTCTCAGCACCGCGACCACTGGAGGCCGGCGCCACGAGCTCCTCGGTCCCGGATACCGAGGCGACCAACGCCGCGCCCTCTGGCTGGGTGCACGGAGGCGGGACGGGAGCCTTGAACCAGGCGTCCCTCGACGTCTAGGTCAAGCTCCGGGCCAAAGCCGATGCCCTCAAGCGGTGCAACAAGGCATTCCTAAACTCGCGAGCAGACATCCGAGTAAGCTTCTCTCTTCTTTATTTCTAATCTTCTTATTCCTTGATGGGGGCGTGCCAGCGCACCCACTGGGTGTAGTCCCAAAGTTTCGAGCCGGCTGCTGAGTAGGTGGTCCGGAACTTTAACTTGCGAGCATCAAACGCTAACTCCTTCTGACATCCCTATTGCAGGATTACCACAACCTTCGCGCGGCCACATTCAACTCCGGAATCCGGGAGCTGGAGAAGCAGACCGCCAACTTGTCTAAGAGTCGGAGTAAGTCTTGTCTTTCTTTCTCCGCGGGGCGCGCTGGCGCACCCTCGGGCTATAGTCCCCGAGTTTCGGGCCGACTGCTGAGCAGTCGGGCCGGATCTCCCCAGTAACTGTATTTCTCTTGTTGACTGTTGATAACTTCTTTCTCTGCGGGGGCGCGATAGCGCACCCGCGGGCTGTAGTCCCTGAGATTCGGGCCGACTGCTGAGCAGTCGGGCCGGATCTCCCCGGCAACTGCGTTCCTTCTCTATTGATTGATTGACGTCCTTTCTTCTTCTCTCTTTGCAGAAGCCAACGCTGCCTTGCAGCAGCAGCTGGGTGAAGCCAACACCGCACCACGCGGAAAGGAGGCAGAGTGCAGCAAACTGGCCGAGGAGCGTGACCGACTGGTCACGCAGCTCGCAGAGCAGACGGAGCGTCTCAAGATGGCTCAGAAGGAGGCAAAGACGAAGGAGACCGACCTCCTCGCTGAGTTCGAGATCGAGCGCTCGGCCTAGGCCAACAAGGAGGCGCAGCTGACTGCCTACTTTGGCAGCATTGAGGACTTGGTCGATGGTAGGCCTCTTCTTTGTTCTTTCTTTCTTTGAGTCGCTGGCCCCTATTCGGGCCGACTGCTAGCTTCTAACCTCTGGCTTCCTTGCCCTTCATCCAAACAGACTTCTTCCCAGGCCACTCCGTCGCTGCGAACCAGGCCATTGAAGGCTCATCGTCAGGAGCAGAGAGAAGAAGGTGTGCAGATTGCTGCCGACGCTCCCCAAACCCTTAACGAGCAGCTTCTCATCATCCATGCCCACCTTCGGCCGGCCCATCAGATGTTGTGCCGCCTTCAGCGCGTCCGGGCCCAGGCGATCTCCGCCCTCTAGCCAGGCATGCAGGCTCCGCGCACTCCCAGTCGGACTGCCAACTGGCTGGAGGTGGCGGCTGGCCGGCCGCCTGGAAGCCTGGAAGGGCTCCTCCGCCCGGGCTGGAGTGCACCAGGCTCTGGAATTCGTCAAGGCGTGGTATCCAGGGCTAGATCTAGCCCAGCTGACCACGTTTCGGCTAGAGGTGCAGGAGGAGCTGGTGGCAGTGGAGGATGACCTTGTCAAGCGGGCGGCGGTGATCGCCGACTACACCGACACCAGCGTCTTCGTCCCGGAGCTGGTTGACGAGGGCGCCGATGTGTCGCTGGAGTGGTTCGGGCTGAACCCGGAGGACAGCGAGGACTCGGCCGAGGTGATCGATTCCAGCGACAAAGGGGAGGAGGCGGAGGACGAGGAAAGCGAGGAGGATGCGCCGGAGGTCGGAGCGGATGGCCAGCCTCAACCTGACCGCGCCTCGAGCAACGACCCGCGCTCAGGTGCGTCAACTGCTGCTGGAGGCGACTAGACGGAGACCGACCAGCCGCCCGTTCCACCAACTAGCGCCGCCGACTCTACCGTCCAGTCGTCCACTACTCCGACCGGTGCCACCGACTCCGCCATCCAGCCAGAATCCTCTGCTTCCCCAACCGGCATCGCCGACTCCACTGTCCAGCCGGAACCCTATGCCGCTCCTTAGGCTATTGTCTTTTATTTTTCTGCTTATTAGTCTTGACAAACTTTGATTAAATTTGCACAATTCCACCCATGGGGTGTATATCAAACTCTGTTGAATGCTGGCCAATGGGCCTTTTGCTATGTAAATATCCTTTGTCGCAAATTATGCTTTGTTTGCCGACTTCTGACTTTTCTTGCTTTCTGCTCCTTGCTTTTTTCCTTTGCCGCCCTCCCTTGGCTACCCTCTTGCCAGCCACACAGCCGCTCTGTGGACTGCGGCTGGGTTGAGTACTTAGCTACTTGTGGGAGGGCAAGTAATTAGCCGTTTGGAGTGTCGGCAAGGAAAGCAGAAGTCAGCCGGCCGGTTTCTCGGCGGCCGGCCGAAGAGGCGGGATGCGGGCCCCGGCTATATGCGCGTTTTTCCTTAGCCATTTTTCATGTGGGCATCGCTTTGTAACCCCTGCCCATCGTACAGTCGCTCTGCAAGCTGCGGCTTCTGGCAGGAGAAGTTTTTTGGTGCCGACACAGTACTTGTCCGACTGCAGGAGACGGCATATAGCAGAAGGCGGCGAGCCTCCGGGCAGACTAGTCGAACCCGGTGCCAGGCGGAATAAAAAGAACACTTTCATAGGCATAATTCTTATCATATAGATAAAAGGGGGTAGTCCCCGAGCTCTTCTCGGGGGACCCGGAGTCTTCGTACTTAATACAAAAGGTAGCGTGATACATACTGCTTTACTATAAAATCTTCGGAGGAGGTTTGCGTTCCATGGCCTCTCCGTCTCCTTGCCTGAGTCATCTCTTTTGCGTGCTCTGGGCTTCTAAGCGTCGATCAGGTAGTAGGAACCGTTACCCAACACTTTGCTGACGATGAAAGGGCCTTCCCAAGGTGCCGAGAGCTTGTGTTGGCCGGCTGTTCGCTGGATCAGCCGGAGCACAAGGTCTCCCTCTTGGGAGGATCTTGGCTTGACCTTGCGATTGTAGTATCGGTGTAGACTCTGCTGGTAGATGGCGGACCGGCTGAGTGGCAACAGCCGGCTCTCTTCCAGCAAGTCGACACCGTCTTCTCGTGCTTCTTTGGCCTCCGCCTCGGTGTACATGGTGACTCGTGGGGAGTCAAATTCTATGTCCGTCGGGATGACAGCTTCAGCACCATAGACGAGGAAGAAGGGTGTGAAGCTGGTTGACTTGTTCGGAGTCGTGTGCGGGCTCCAGAGGATGGCTGGCAGCTCATCGAGCCAGCAGCTGGCCGAGCGCTCTAGAGGCTCGACCAGTCGGGGCTTGATGCCAGACAGAATGAGGCCGTTTGCTCGCTCTACTTGGCCATTTGACTGCGGATGGGCAACGGATGCTAAGTCCAGTTGGATGCCCTGCGTCGCGCAGAAACGGGCCAAGGATCCTTTGGCAAAGTTTGTGCCATTGTCGGTGATGATGCTGTGTGGTATGCCGTACCGAGTGGTGAGGTCGGCGATGAAAGTCACGGCAGTCGGCCCATTCAGCTTCTTGATTGGCTTTGCTTCTATCCACTTGGTGAACTTGTCCACAGCGACAAGCAAATGAGTCATGCCTCCACGAGCCGTCTTGAATGGCCCCACCATGTCCAGCCCCCAAACGGCAAAGGGCCAGGCAATGGGAATGGTCTTGAGCGCAGAAGCCAGCAAGTGTGGCTTGGAGCGGAACTTCTGGCACCCTTTACACTTCCGAACCAATTCTTTGGCGTCTTCTAGGGCAGTCGGCCAGAAGAAACCATGGCGGAAAGCTTTGGCAACAAGTGATCTTGAAGCCGCGTGGTGACCACATTCGCCTTGGTGGATATCCTTGAGGATTACTTGAACCTGGTCCGGCTGCACACAGCGCTGGTACACACCAGTGACACTGCGCCGCACCAGTTCTTTGTTGACTATGGTGTATGCTTATGCCCGCTGTTGCACTTGTCGGGCTAGGATCTCATCAGTCGGCAGCTCTTTGTTCACCAGGAAGTTGAGGATGGGTTGAGCCCATGATGGTGCTGCTATTTCTTCAACTACCGCGACTACAACTTGTACAAGGGCGGTTAGGCTGGGAGGCGACGGGTTGGAGTTTGCTGCCGCCTGCTGAGTTGAAGAAGTTCCCGGGCCGACTGCTGCAATCCCCGGACCGGGCTCTGAAGTCCCCGGGCCGAGTGCGACGGTTGCAGTCCCGGGCCGCCTGCTGAAGTTCCCGCGCCAGCTTCTGGGGCCCTCAAGTCGGATCTTACTGCTTCAGGAGGGGCCGACACGAAGATGGAGTCGGACTCTCGTGACGGCTTGACAGACGGCTTGAGGAGGCGCTGTAGGGCGACGCCGGCTGGTATTGCTTGCCGGGTGTAGCCGATCCGTGCCAGGGCATCTGCTTGCTCATTTCCATTTCTTGGCACATGGAGGAACTCGCACCCGTCAAAGTATCCACTAAGTTGCTGCACGAGGAAGCGGTAGCTTGCCATATTTGCATCCTTGGCATCCCAGTCGCCTGACGACTGCTGGACCACCAAGTCGGAATCACCATACCACAGGATCTGGCGAATGTCGAGTTCCTTGGCAAGCCGGAGCCCGTGTATGAGTGCCTCGTATTCAGCTACGTTGTTGGAGGCGGCAAAGTGGATTTGCAGCACATATCTGAGCTTGTCGCATTTGGGAGAGGTGAGGACGATGCTGGCTCCCAGAACGGTGCGCATCTTTGGACCATCAAAGTGCATCCGCCAATGGGTAGAGTCTGGCGCTGGCGGCAGGTACTATGTCTCGGCCCACTCGATGAGGAAGTCGACCAGTGCTTGTGACTTGATGGCGGTGCGAGGCTGGTAGTAGATGGTGTAGGGGGCCAGATCTATGGCCCATTTGGGCACTCGGCCTGAAGCATCTCGGCTTCCAATGATCTTAGCGAGCGGAGCAGTGCAAACAATAGTAATTGGGTGCTCTTGGAAGTAGGGCTTCAGCTTCTTGGCAGCAAAGTGCACGCCATAACACATCTTCTGATAGTGGGGGTAGTTTTGCTTGGAGGCGGATAGTACTTCACTCAAGTAATACACCGGCCTCTAGACCGGCAATACTCTGCCCTCCTCCTTGCATTCCACCACTATGACTGTACTGACCACCCGACTGGTGGCGGCGATGTAGAGGAGCATGGGCTCTTTATCAGTCGGAGCTGCCAGGATAGGCGGGGTGGTCAACATCTTCTTGAGCTGGAGAAAAGCTTCGTCCGTCTTGTCGTTCCACTCAAAAAAAGTAGTCTTCTTCATGAGCTGGTATAGGGGAAGAGCCTTCTCGCCCAGCCGACTGATGAAATGGCTGATTGATGCCAGGCAGCCGATGAACTTCTGCACGTCCAGCAGTCGGGTGGGCACCTCCATCTTCTCGATGGCCTTGATCTTCACAGGGTTGCACTCTATGCCGTGCTCTGAGACCAGGAAGTTGAGAAGCTGGCCGGCTGGTACTCTGAAGACGCATTTCTCCGGGTTGAGCTTGGTCTGAAATCGGCGCAGGTTCTCAAATGTCTCTTTGAGGTCTTCCAGCAGCGTACCACGCTTTTCCGTCTTCACCACCACATCGTCCACGTAAACATGAGCATTTCTGCCGAGTTGCTTGAGGAGACACTTCTGCATGCAACGCTGAAACATGGCGCCGGCATTCCGCAAGCCGAATGTCATGGTCAGGTAGCAGAAGGCTCCGAATGGCGTGATGAAGGCGGTCTCAGCCTGTCGGCCGGGTTCAGCTTGATCTGATGGTACCCTGAGTACGCATCCAGAAAACTCAGCGGCTCGCATTCGGCTCTGGAGTCTATCACTTGGTCGATTCTTGGAAAAGCAAAGGGATCTTTGGGGCAAGCTTTGTTGAGGCTAGTATAATCAATACACATGCACCACTGCTTATTCTTCTTCAGCATAAGAACTGGATTGGCCAACCATTCTGGCAAAAAATACTTCCATGATAAAGCCGGCTGCTAGAAGTCGGGCTATCTCTTCTCCAACAACGCTTGTCTTTTCTTCTGACATGCGGCGCAAGGGCTGCCTGACCGACTTGGCGTCAGGTCGGACATGTAACTTGTGCTCGGCAAAATCCGTCGGAACACCTGGCATGTCCTTGGGAGACCATGCAAAGATGTCCCGATTCTCATGGAGGAAATCGACGAGCTCGCTTTCCTATTTACTGTCAAGGTTTGCGCCTATGACAGCGTGCCTCTCCGGGTGCTCCGGATCCAAGAGTATCTTCTTTGTTTCTTTTGTCGGCTTGAACGAGCCCTCAACTTCTGACTCCTTGGGGGTGGGTGACATTTCCGGCTGCTTGCCTGCCATTGCCACAACATGGTCAATGAGCCGCTTTTCAGCTACAATCACAAGGGACTCGGCCAGCCAGCTGTTGTCTGCTACGCAGGCGGACGACTTCTTGTAGTCTCCGACTATGGTCAAGATTCCCTTGGTAGTCGGCATCTTCATCTTGAGGTAAGCATAGTGGGGGACCGCCATGAACTTGACCAGAGCAGGCCGGCCAAGTAGTGCATGGTAGGGGCTCTCAAGGTCCACCACCTCAAACGAGACTGACTCTCGGCGGAAGTGATTTTTGTCCCCGAAGAGAACATCGATCGGGGTCTTGCCGATTGGTGAGCAGGAAAGGCCAGGGCCTATGCCGTGGAATACAGTCCGACTGGGGTGAAGCTGCTTCTGCTTGATTCCCAACTTATCCATTGTGTCATGGTACAGGATATTGATGTTGCTATCGCCATCTATCAGGACTCTGGAGAAACGAGCTGCCCGCCTCTCTGTTGCGAAGGTGGCATCTAAGAACAGGGCATAAGAGCCAGGGAGGGCATCACCTCCGGGTGGTCAGCCCTGCTCCAACTAATGGGCTTCTCGGACCAATGCATGAACTCTCGAGTATCTGATGCCACTGCTTGTACTTCTTGTTGTTGTTGTCGTCTGCTGCGCCTGTCGTCGGCCACACTGGTGTACACAACATAGGCTCCGTGCTCCTCTGGATACTCATCTTGTATGGCACCGACTGGCCGAACCGCCGGCTGCCGGGGTGGAGCAGGCGGCGGGCCGGCAGGCGGAGGAGGCAGGAGTCCATCTCCCTTGGCGATTCTGGTGAGCCAATGGCACTTCCGAGTGGTGTGGTTGGACGGCTTCGCACCACTTTGGAACTTGCAGGGTGCGTCAAGAGTCTGCTTGTACGAGAAGGCGGGCAACCAATTAGGCTTGCCGCCCTTCTGACGCTTGGGCGGAGGCTGCCCTTCCGGCTGCTGGTCCTTGACTGCTGCCACCTGCCGGCTGGTGGAAGCGAGCTGTGTGGCCTTACGCTTGTTGTCGCTTGGTTGCTGTCGCCGACTGGTGTCACCAGCTGGAGTCCGAGGAGCTGCGGGGCTACCTTGCCGGTTGCGTCGACTTGGATCTCCACCTTCATGGAGGAGTCGGCCGTGGCGTATTTGTCGGCGATGATCAGCAGTTCGTCGAGAGTTGCTGGCTCGCCACAGAGAAGCCGGTGCCTGAGGAGGGTGCCTTCTCGGCACCCGGCGGTGAAGTATTCGATGGCCTGCACCTCGTGCACGCCTTCGCATGAGTTGCACAGCTCGGCCCAGCGCGTGAGATAGTTGCAAGTCGATTTGCTGGGCCCTTGGATGCACAAGGAGAGCTGATGGTGCTTGCGAGGCCGCTTGTACGTGCTGGTGAAGTTGCGGATGAAGGCTTTAGTGAAATCAACCTAGCTGTTGATGCTGCGGGGCTTCAGGATGTTAAGCCACGTCCGGGTTGTGCCCTAGAGCATGAGCGAGACGTACTTCACAGCAACGCGCTTGTTGCCGTTTGCTATGCTTTCAGCTGTGGAGTAGTCGACCAGCCAGTCCTATGACTTCACGGAGCCAGTGTACTTGGGAGGATCTCTTGGGAGTGTGAACCCTCGAGGGAAAGGCTCATCTCGGATTCACGGGCCGAAATAGGGCGGGCCCAACATGTCTTCTTCTTCTAGCGCCAGGGATCGGTCGAGGTGGTCGATCTGATGGCGGGTGTCATTCTCTCCGACTCCTTCTCGGCAGCCAAGGCGGTTGCCGAGTGTCGGGTGCGTGACAGGCGGCGGAGTGGGGTGCCTTTCTCCGCGAGGCGGAGGGGGAGGCGGGTCGCCTCGCCACTCCACTGCACGAGGGTGGCCGTCTGTGTCACGCTCGATCGAGAGGTGAGTCTGACTGTGGCTGGCAGCCGGCTCATTGCCTCTTCTTCCGCGGGCGCGACTAGTCTGCATCCGGGATGTCGCGCCGTGATCCTGGCGAAGGGGCGGTTCATTGTTCCGCCGGACAGGCACTTCGGCACGGCAGCCGGCTTCGTGCTGCTCGGCGGCCGCGTCAAGGAGCTGCTGGACTCGCTCTATCATGTGGCGACGCTCGTCGCCCTCGTACTTGTCCAGCTCAAGCGTCACCGCCAGGGCAGCCCGGATGTTCTCTACAGGCGTGGCGTAGACGGGACAATTCGTCCCAAACATGTTGGCGATGGTCGCGCCATGCTGCCAGATGGAGCCGATGCGGCTAGGCCCCTCAGGAGCTGGCGTGCCGCCGATAGCTCGATCCATCTCGCGCCAGTAGGCTTCCAAGAGGCGTCGCATGCTGGCTAGTCGGTTGGCGCTTTCGACGAGCTGGACGCGGCGTGCTTCCAGCGTCTCAGCGTCTGCGTCTTCTGGGATGGGCGCTGACAAGTCTTGCAGCGCCGCATCGAGTGGGTCTCGGACGCCTCCGTCCGAGTGCTCACCACTATTGATGACAAGCACCTCCGTGACGGTGCTTCCGCCGCTGTGCTCGCGAGGAGGCGGCTCGTTGTCGACCACCACGTTGGCGGGAATGCGTCAAGCGACGCCGTGTCAGAATCGACGATCATCGGGGCAGTGGAGCCAACAGACTGCAAGTCCATAGCAGGCTCACTGGTGATGTGGAGCTGGTCGAGGAGGCTGATGAGGCGGCTCTCGGGGCAGTCGGTGCCTGCGTCGGAGGCAGGCTCGTCGGAGAGGCGGAACTCGCCAACAAGGTCGGCGAGGCAGCTCGCCGCGCAGGCGATCTTCGCGCCGTGCAGCGCGTCGAGGTTAACGCCGTCGGGCATGCTGGGCTGACTGCGCTCGCCAGAAAGGAACTAGGTTCCCGTCTAGAACAGGTCTCCGGATGACGGTGTTTCTCGCCCCACGGTGGGCGCCAAATGTCGGGGGTTGGGTGCGACATATGCCAAAGGATGGCTTATCATGGTGGGAGCGAGTAGAACATCACTGGTGCCTGGAAGCGGGACGAGGCGTAGACATGAACGCCGGCGCACTTTACCCAGGTTCGGGGCTCTCCTAGGAGATAATACCCCTAGTCCTGCTCTGCGGGGTCTTCGCATGATCACTAAGGCACTAGTGAATACAATGGTGCTACTCGAGCTGTATGCTAGAGGTACAAGGAGGCAGGGCTAGCTCTCTTCTTTCTCTAGGGTGGAAGCTAGTTCTAACAGGTTGGGAACCCTTTGCATGGGTGCCCTGGGGGGTTTATATAGGCCTACCCCCCAGGGGTACAATGGTAATCTGGCCGGGTGCTGGACCCGGCTATCGGTGTCTTTGGTCGCCGGCTTCTCCGTCGGCAACTGGGGCCCGCCACCTGGTGGGCCCCGCCGACTGGTCTGGTATGGAGCTGAAAGGCCGCCCCCGCCGCTGGCGGGTCTGGTTGGTGGCTGATCATTGAAGCCGTGATGCTAATGACGTAGGCTTGGTTAGTGGAGCGTGGCTACAGTCCCGCCGCCTGGTGAGAGATCACTGTACCCACACCACGTCTTATCTGGTTAATGGGGCACGGGCCTCGAGGGAGGAACTGGCCGCCTGCTGGAAGCCGGCCTCCCTCAGGTCCGGCTGGTCTGGCCTCCGCCATCTTCCGGGCTCTCACTGCTTGGTAGGGCCCGCCGCCTGCGGGCTGTACCGACAGGTCGTCGTGGGAACAGGGCTCCGCCTGTCAGGAATGACGTCAAGGGGGAAGTGGCAACAGTGTCGCATCGTGCAAAGATCTCCGCTTGTACGGGGCACTGTAGCCATGCCAAGCCTAGGATTCGTCGGTGAAGAGCTACACTGTAGCCTCATCAAGTCTTGTCCTCTTGATGAGGGCCGCAGACTCTAAGGGCGCTGGGCGGCCGTATGCTAGAAGCCGGCCTCTCCGGAGGCCGTCTGCTAGGAGCCGGCCTGTCTTAGTGCCGTCTGCTGGCGCACAGCCGTCTTCGGGCAGCCGGCCATTGAGCTAGCCGACCACCGGAAGGCGGCGCTTTATTCTGAAGTCTTGTGGGGCGGAGCCGGCCCAAAGTCTTGAAAGGCTCAGGGACTTGGGTGAGGCTACACGTGGCCCATTACTTTGATAGTAATGATCTTTTCTAGTAGCTTTATTTAATTTACTGAAATCAATTACCATTCTATAGCATGTAACAATTCTTTCTGGGGTCAATTCATCCTTATCATTAGGAACAACAGTAATACCTGCCTTCTTAGGGACGCAATGGACAAGACTTACCCACTGACTATCAGCAATAGGATAAATAATACCTGCCTCGAGAAGCTTTAGTATTTCATTTCTTACCACTTCTTTCATCTTAGGATTTAACCGTCGTTGATGATCAACAACTGGTTTAGCATCTTTCTCCAGTTTTATTCTATGTTGGCATAGAGTGGGACTAATGCCCTTAAGATCATCAAGAGTATATCCAATAGCAGCACGGTGCTTCTTCAGATTTTTCAATAATTTCTCTTCTTCATGCTCTGAAAGGTTAGCACTAATAATAACAGGATATATCTTATTTTCATCAAGATAAGCATATTTAAGAGTATCAAGTAATTGTTTAAGCTCAAACACGGGATCTCCCTTGGGTGGAAGAGGATCCCCTAGGATTTCAACATGCAAGTTGTGTTTCAAAATAGGTCCCTGTTTAAAGAATACTTCATCTATTCCCCTTCTTTCATTCATAAACATATCATTTTCATGGTCTAGCAAATATTGTTCTAAAGGATCATTAGGAGGCACGACAATAAAAGCAAGGCCAATAATTTCATCTTTACTAGGCAATTCTTTATCATGGGGTTGTCTACGAAATTTAGCAAAATTAAAGTCACAAGACATGTCCCCTAAACCAACAGTAACAATATCCTTTTCGTAGTCTATCCTAGCATTAACAGTATTCAAGAAGGGTCTACCAAATATAATGGGGCAAAAGTCATCTTGTGGGGAACCAATAACAAGAAAATCAATAGGGTATTTGATTTTCCCACACAAGACTTCAACATCTCTAACAATCCCAATTGGTGAAATAGTATCTCTATTGGCAAGCTTAATAGTAACATCAATATTTTCTATCTCAGCAGGTGCAATATCATGCATAATATCCTTTGTATAAGGAATAAGGTATTGCACTCACACTAGCACCCATATCACATAACCATGATAACAATGATCTCCTATTTTAACGGAAACAACAGACATGCCGATGATAACCCACAAGTGTAGGGGATAATTGTAGCCTCTTTCGATAAGTAAGAGTGTCAAACCCAACAAGGAGCTATAGGTAGAATAAATATTCTCTCAAGTCCTATCTGCCACTGATACGACTCTACGCACGCTTAGTGTTCGCTTTACCTAGAACAAGTATGAAACTAGAAGTACTTTGTAGGTGTTGTCAGATAGGTTTGCAAGATAATAAAGAACATGTAAATAAAAAGTAGGGGCTGTTTAGATAAAGAAGCAATAAAGTAAATATAGCAAGTGTGGAAAAGTGGTGGTAGGAGTTGTTAAATTGTCCATAAGCAATTGACTACTTTACTAGACCAATAGCAAGTTTTATGTGGGAGAGGCATAAGCTAACATACTTTCTCTTCTTGGATCATATGCACTTATGATTGGAACTCTAGCAAGCATCCGCAACTACTAAAGATCATTAAGGTAAAACCCAACCATAGCATTAAGGCATCAAGTCCCCTTTATCCCATATGCCACAACCCCCTTACTCGGGTTTATGCTTCTGTCACTCAAGCAACCAACTATAAGCGAATCATGAACGTATTGCAACACCCTACAGCGGAAATCCCCCACGCTTGCGCGACACAGAGGGCACAATAGGACAGCAACATAACCACAAGCAAATTAAACCAATCATAGCAATTCACCAATCACCGGTAGGACAACGAAAATCTACTCAGACATCATAGGATGGCAACACATCATTGGATAATAATATGAAGCATAAAGCACCATGTTCAAGTAGAGGGTACAGCGGGTTGTGGGAGAGTGGACCGCTCTAGATAGATGGGGGAAGGTGATGGAGATGTTGGTGAAGATGACGGTGGTGTTGGTGAAGATCACGGTGATGATGATGGCCCCCGGCGGCGTTCCGGCGCCACCGGAAGCGAGGGGGAGAGAGCCCCCTTCTTCTTGTTCTTCCTTGACCTCGTCCCTAGATGGGAGAAGGGTTTCCCCTCTGGTCCTTCGCTCCCATGGCATGGGAGGGGCGAGAGCCCCTCCGAGATTGGATCTGTCTCTCTGTCTCTCTCTGTTTCTGCACTCCGGGATTCTGCCCTTTCACCGTTTCTTTCATATCCGGAGATCTGTAACTCCGATTGGACTGAAACCTTCGCCAGGATTTTTTTCTGAAAATTAGCTTTCTTGCGGCAAAATAATAGCAGCAACCGCCTTACAAGGGGCCCACGAGGGTCAGGGCGCACCCAGTGAAAGTGGGCGTGTGGGCCACCCTGTGGGCACCTCGGGCACCGTCTCGCATTGATTCTTCCTCCCATATTTCCCAAATATTCCAAAATATTCTCCGTCCGTTTTTATACCGTTTGGATTCCGTTTGATATGGGGTTTCTGCGAAACATAAAACATGCAACAAATAGGAACTGGCACTCGGCACTGGATCAACATGTTATTCCCAAAAAATAGTATAAAAAGTTGCCAAAAGTATATGAAAGTTGAATAATATTGGCATGGAACAATCAAAAATTATAGATACGACGGAGACGTATCAGCCGACAACAGGTCTATGTTTATTTTTAGTATCGGGTCTAGCAATTCTAGTAGCTTCATCATAGAAGTAAATAACATGCCCATCAATATTATCGACCAAGAGATCTTTAACCATAGTAATACTAGGTTCAACTTTAATTTGCTCAGGGGGAGTAGGTGTTCTAGTATTACTCTTATGAACCACAGTTGAAGCTTTAGCATGATCCTTTATTCTAACAGGGAAAGGTGGTTTCTCAATATAAGCAGTAGGAACAATGGGATCAACATTTTAAGTAATAGTCTTTTCTTCAACATTAATAGGTTCTACTACTTTTACTTCAATGGGAGGATGATATTAAAACCACTTCTCCTTAGGGAGATCAACATGAGTAGCAAATGATTCACAGAAAGAAGCTACTATCTCAGAGTCAAGTCCATATTTAGTGCTAAATTCATGAAAAGCATCAGTATTCATAAAAGATTTAACGCAATCAAACTTAGGTGTTATACCTGACACCTTACCTTCATCGAGTTCCCAATCTTCATAGTTGTGTTTAATTCTTTCCAATAAATCCCATCTGAATTCAATAGTCTTCATCATAAAAGAACCAGTACAAGAAGTATCGAGCATGGAGCGATTATTGAAAGAAAGTCGAGCATAAATTTTTTGAATAATAATTTCTCTTGAGAGCTCATGATTGGGGCGTGAATATAACATTTACTTAAGCCTCCCCAAGCTTGAGCAATACTTTCTCTTTCACGAGGTCAAAAATTATATATATAATTACGATCATGATGAACCAGATGCGTAGGATAAAACTTTTGATGAAACTCCAATTTCAATTGGTTGTAGTTCCATGATCCAATATCATCAAATATGCTAAACCATGTCAATGCCTTTCCCTTCAAAGATAAAGAGAAATAACTTCTTCTTGACGACATCCTTGGGAATACCTGCAAGCTTAAATAATCCACAAACTTCATCCACATAGATTAGGTGCATATCGGGATGTAATGTTCCATCTCCTGTATAGGGATTAGCTAGCAGCTTCTCTATCATACCCGAAGGAATTTCAAAATAAATATTTTCAGTAGGTTCAATAGGTTGAGGAGAAACTCTTTATCTTCTGGTCGGGGTGAAGATACCCAAACAAACCCCTCAAAGGATTATTTTCCATAGTAACAAGTGACAGTAAATTTTAGCACACTATATAAATGTTTCCCTACCAATTCCACCTACCAAAGGCGCTTCACTCCCCGGCAATGGCGCCAGAAAAGAATCTTGATGACCCATAAGTATAGGGTATCTATCGTAGTCCTTTCAATAAGTAAGAGTGTCGAACCCAGCGAGGAGTAGAAGGAAATGACAAGCGGTTTTCAGTAAGGTATTCTGTGCAAGCACTGAAATTATCGGTAACAGAAAGTTTTGTGATAAGGTAATTGATACGTCTCCAACGTATCCATAATTTTTTTTGTTCCATGCTATTATATTATCTATTTTGGATGTTTAATGGGCTTTAATATGCTCTTTTATATAATTTTTGGGACTAACCTATTAACCGGAGGCCCAGTGCCAGTTTCTGTTTTTTTGCCTATTTCAATGTTTTACAGAAAAGGAATATCAAATGGAGTCCAAATGGAACGAAACCTTCGCGAGGATCTTTCTTGGACCAAAAGCAATCCAGAAGACTTGGAGTAGAAGTCTGGGACTCTACGTGGAGGCCACGAGGCAGGAGGGCGCGCCCAGGGGGTAGGCGCACTCCCACCCTCGTGGGCCCCTTGTAGCTCCACCGATGTACTTCTTTCGCCTATATATACTCTTATACCCTAGAAACATCAGGGGGCCACAAAAACACTTTTCCACCACCGCAACCTTCTGTACCCGTGAGATCCCATCTTGGGGCCTTTTCCGTTCATCTGCTAGAGGGGGAATCGACCACGAAGGGCTTCTACATCAACACCATTGTCTCTCCGATGAAGCGTGAGTAGTTTACCACAGACCTTCGGGTCCATACTTATTAGCTAGAAGGCTTCTTCTCTCTCTTTGATTCTCAATACAAAGTTCTCCTCAATGTTCTTGGAGATTTATCCGATGTAATACTCTTTTGTGGTGTGTTTGTTGAGATCCGATGAATTATGGATTTATGAACTTGATCATCTATGAATATTATTTGGTTCTTCTCTGAATTCTTATATGCATGATTTCATATATTTGCAAGTCTCTTCGAATTATCGGTTTAGTTTGGCCTACTAGATTGATCTTTCTTGCAATGGGAGAAGTGCTTAGCTTTGGGTTCAATCTTGCGATGTCCTTTCCCAGTGATAGTAGGGGCAGCAAGGCACGTATTGCATTGTTGCCATCGAGGATAAAAAGATGGGGGTTATATCATATTGCTTGAGTTTATCCCTCTACATCATGTCATCTTACCTAATGTGTTACTCCGTTCTTATGAACTTAATACTCTAGATGCATGCTGGATAGCGGTCGATGTGTGGAGTACTAGTAGTAGATGCAGAATCGTTTTGGTCTACTTGACACAAACGTGATGCCTATATTCATGATCATTTCCTTAGATGGCATCATAATTATGCACTCTTCTATCAATTGCTCGGCAGTAATTTGTTCACCCACCGTAATACATGCTATCTTGAGAGAAGCCACTAGTGAAACCTATGGCCCCCGAATCTTTTTTCTATCATATTACACCTTGTTTATTTACATCGCATCTCGTTTACTATTTTTCAATCTTCAATTTCCAATCTATACAACAAAAATACCAAAAATATTTATTTTACTATCTTTATTAGATGTCACTTTTGCGAGTGGCCGTGAAGGGATTGACAACCCCTTTATCGCGTTAGTTGCAAGGTTCTTGCTTGTTTGTGCAGGTACTAGGTGACTTGTGTGTGGTCTCCTACTGGATTTATACCTTGGTTCTCAAAACTAAGGGAAATACTTACGCTACTTTGCTGCATCACCCTTTCCTCTTCAAGGGAAAACCAACGCATGCTCAAGAGGTAACAAGAAGGATTTCTAGCACCGTTGCCAGGGAGACTTACGCCAAGTCAAGACAAGATTTGATCTCCCCTCAACTTGCCTATTTCTGGCGCCGTTGCCGGGGAGATCTACGCCAAGTCGAGACATACCAAGTACCCTTCATAAACTCTTCTCCCTCGCATTACATTATTTCCCATTCGCCTCTCGTTTTCCTCTCCCCCACTTTTAAAAGGATTTTTGAAAACCTTTATCTTTTCTTTGCCCCTCTTCTGTTTGTCTCTTTTCTCTTGCTTCTTATGTGCTTGTGTGTTGGATTGATTGCTTGTCACGATGGCTCAAGATAATACTAAATTGTGTGACTTTTCCAATACCAACAACAATGATTTTATTAGCACTCCGATTGCTCCTACTACCGATGCTGAATCTTGTGAAATTAATACCGCTTTGTTGAATCTTTTTATGAAAGATCAATTTTCTAGATTCCTAGTGAAGATGTCGCAACTCATTTAAACAACTTGGTTGATTTGTGTGATATGCAAAAGAAGAAAGATGTGGATAATGATATTGTTAAATTGAAACTTTTTCCATTTTGCTTAGAGATCGTGCTAAAACTTGGTTCTCTTCTTTGCCTAAAAATAGTATTGATTCATGGAATAAGTGCAAAGATGCTTTTATCTCTAAGTATTTTCATCCCGCTAAGATCATCTCTCTTAGGAACTATATTATGAATTTTTAAGCAACTTGATCATGAGCATGTTGCACAAGCTTGGGAGAGGATGAAATTAATGATACATAATTGCCCTACACATGGTTTGAATTTGTGGATGATTATACAAATTTTTATGCCAGATTCAATTTTGCTTCTAGAAATCTTTTAGATTTGGCCGAGGGAGGCACTTTTATGGAAATCACTTTAGGAGAAGCTACTAAACTCCTAGATAATATTATGGTCAATTATTCTCAATGGCACACCGAAAGATCCACTAGTAAAAAAGTTCATGCGGTTGAAGAAATTAATGTTTTGAGTGGAAAGATGGATGAACTTATGAAATTTTTTGCTAATAAAAGTGTTTCTTCTTATCCTAATGATATCTCTTTGTCCACTCTGATTGAGAATGATAATGAATCTATGGATGTGAATTTTGTTGGTGGGAAACTTTTGGTAACAACGCATATAGAGGCAATTTTAATTCCAGACCGTTTCCTAGTAATTCCTCTTATAATTATGGTAATTCCTACAATAAATCCTATGGAAATTTTAATAACATGCCCTCTTATTTTGAGAATAGTGTTAAAGAATTTATGAGTTCGCAAAAAAATTCAATGCTCTGATTGAAGAAAAATTGCTTAAGATTGATGAGTTGGCTAGAAACGTGGATATAATTTCTCTTGATGTTGATTCTTTGAAACTTAGATCGATTCCACCTAAGCATGATATCAATGAATCTCTCAAATCCATGAGAATTTCCATTGATGAGTGCAAAGAAATAACCGCTAAGATGCGTGCAAAAAAAGATTGCTTTATGAAAGCATGTTCATCTAGTTTTCATGATAATAATGATGAAGATCTAAAAGTGATTGATGTGACTCCTATTAAATCTTTGTTTTCCAATATGAATCTTGATAAAGATGGGACTGGAGATGAGTCAACTTTAGTTAAAGGCGTCCCAATGATTAGGAGTTTTTAGATCTAGATGCAAAAATTGATAAAAGTGGGATTGAAGAGGTCAAAATTTTAAGTAGCAATGAACCCACTATTTTGGATTTCAAGGAATTTAATTATGATAATTGCTCTTTGATAGATTGTATTTCCTTTTTTCAATCCGTGTTAAATTCTCCTCATGCTTATAATCAAAATAAAGCTTTTACTAAACATATCGTTGGTGCTTTGATGCAATCTTATGAAGAAAAGTCTGAACTAGAAGTTTCTATCCCTAGAAAACTTTATGATGAGTGGGAACCTACTATTAAAATTAAGATTAAAGATTGTGAATGCTACGCTTTGTGTGATTTGGGTGCTAATGTTTCCACGATTCCAAAAACTTTGTGTGATGTGCTAGGTTTCTGTGAATTTGATGATTGTTCTTTAAATTTGCATCTTGCGGATTACACCATGAAGAAACCTATGGGAAGAATTAATGATGTTTTTATTATTGCAAATAGGAATTATGTGCCCGTAGATTTCATTATTCTTGATATAGATTGCAATACTGCATGTCCTATTATTCTTGGTAGACATTTTCTTAGAACGATTGGTGCAATTATTGATATGAAAGAAGGAAACATTAGATTCCAATTTCCATTAAGGAAAGGCATGGAACACTTTCCTAGGAAGAAAATTAAATTTCCTTATGAATCTATTATGAGAGCCACTTATGGATTGCCTACCAAAGATGGCAATACCTAGATTTATTCTTGTTTTTATGCCTAGCTAGGGCGTTAAATGATAGCGCTTGTTGGGAGGCAATCCAATTTTATTTTTGTTATTTGCTTTTTTCTCCTGTTTAGTAATAAATAATTCATCTAGATTCTGGTTAGATGTGATTTTATGTTTTAATTGGTGTTTGTGCCAAGTAGAACCTTTGGGAAGACTTGGGTGAAGTCTTTGCGATCTAGCTGTGAACAACAGAAACTTTTGCGTTCACGAGAATAGCTGTCATTTTTTACCGGAGAGTGATTTTAGGTTGATTCTTTTTTAAGATGATTAATAGACAAATTCCTCACGTCCACCAATTTATTTCAGAATTGGTGGAGTTACATAAGTATCCAAAAGTTACAGATTGCTACAGACTGTTCTGTTTTTGACAGATTCTGTTTTTCGTGTGTTGTTTGATTATTTTGATGAATATATGAGTAGTATCGGTGGGTATGAACCATAGAGAAGTTGAAATACAGTAGGTTTAACACCAATATAAAAAAAGAATGAGTTCATTATAGTACCTTAAAGTGGTGGTTTATTTTCTTATACTAACGGAGCTCATGAGATTTTCTGTTGAAGTTTTGTGTTGTGAAGTTTTCAAGTTTTTGGGTAAATATTTGATGGATTTTTGAATAAGGAGTGGCAAGAGTCTAAGCTTTGGGTTGCCCAAGGCACCCCAAGATAATATAAGGACAACCAAAAGCCTAAACTTGGGGATGCCCCGGAAGGCATCCCCTCTTTCGTCTTCGTCTATCGGTAACTTTACTTGAGGCTATATTTTTATTCACCACATGATATGTGTTTTGGTTGGAGCATCTTGTATCATTTGAGACTTTGCTTTTTAGTTTACCATAATCATCCTTGCTGTACACACCTTTTGGGAGAGACACGCATGAATCGGAATTTATTAGAATACTCTGTGTGCTTCACTTATATCTTTTGAGCTAGATAAGTTTGCTCTAGTGCTTCGCTTATATCTTTTTAGAGCACGGTGGTGGTTTTATTTTATAGAAATTATTGATCCCTCATGCTTCACTTATATTATTTTGAGAGTCTTTTAGAACAGCATGGTAATTTGCTTTGGTTATAAAATTAGTCATAATACGATGGGCATCCAAGATGGGTATAATAAAAACTTTCATATAGAGTGTGTTGAATACTATAAGAAGTTTGATTCTTTATGATTGTTTTGAGATATGAAGATAGTGATATTAGAGTCATGCTAGTAGAGTAGTTGTGAATTTGAGGAATACTTGTGCTAAAGTTTGCGATTCTTGTAGCATGCACGTATGGCGAACCGTTATGTGATGAAGTTGGAGCATTATTTATTTATTGATTTCCTTCCTTATGTGTGGAGGTCGGGATCGCGCATTAACTCCTACAACCCATCCCCTAAGAGCATGCATGTAATACTTCTTTTGATTACTTGTAGATTTTTGCAAGAAGTATGTGAGTTTTTTATGACTAATGTTGAGTCCATGGATTATACGCACTCTCACCCTTCCATCATTGCTAGCCTCTCTAGTACCGCGCAACTTTCGCCGGTACCATAAACCCACCATATACCTTCCTCAAAACAGCCACCATACCTACCTATTATGGCATTTCCATAGCCATTTTGAGATATATTGCCATGCAACTTTCCACCGTTCCGTTTATTATGACACGCCCCATCATTGTCATATTGCCTTGCATGATCATGTAGTTGACATCGTATTTGTCGCAAAGCCACCGTTCATAATTCTTTCATACATGTCACTCTTGAATCATTTCACATCCCGGTACACCGCCGGAGGCATTCACATAGTCATATTTTGTTCTAAGTATCGAGTTGTAATTCTTGAGTTGTAAGTAAATAAAAGTGTGATGATCTTCATTATTAGAGCATTGTCCCATGTGAGGAAAGGATGATGGAGACTATGATTCCCCCACAAGTCGGGATGAAACTCTGGACTAAAAAAAGAGGCCATAAAAAAAGAGAAAAGGCCCAAATAAAAAAATATGAGAGAAAATGAGAGAAGGGGCAATGCTACTATATTTTTACCACACTTGTGCTTCAAAGTAGCACCATGATCTTCATGATAGAGAGTCTCCTACGTTGTCACTTTCATATACTAGTGGGAATTCATTATAAAACTTGGCTTGTATATTTTAATGACGGGCTTCCTCAAAGTTCCCTAGGTCTTCGTGAGCAAGAAAGTTGGATGCACACCCACTTAGTTTTCTTTTGAGCTTTCGTACACATATAGCTCTAGTGAATCCGTTGCATGGAAATCCCTACTCACTCACATTGATATCTATTGATGGGAATCTTCATAGCCCGTTGATACGCCTAGTTGATGTGAGACTATCTTCTCCTTTTTGTCTTCTCCACAACCACCATTCTATTCCACCTATAGTGTTATGTCCATGGCTCACGCTCATGTATTGCGTGAAGATTGAAAAAGTTTGAAAATACAAGTATGAAACAATTGCTTGGCTGAAACTGGGGTTGTGCATGATTGACTACTTTGTGTGATGATGATAGAGCATAGCCAGACTATATGATTTTGTAGGGATAACTTTCTTTGGCCATGTTATTTTGAGAGACATGATTGCTTTGTTAGTATGCTTCAAGTATTATTATTTGTATGTCAATATTAAACTCTTGTCTTGAATCTTTCCGATCTGAACATTCATGCCACAATAAAGAAAATTACATTGAGAAATATGCTAGGTAGCATTCCACATCAAAAATTCTGTTTTTAGCATTTACCTACTCGAGGACGAGCAGGAATTAAGTTTGGGGATGCTTGATACGTCTCCAACCTATCTATAATTTTTGATTGTTCCATGCTATTATATTATCTGTTTTGGATGTTTAATGGGCTTTAATATGCTCTTTTATATTATTTTTGGGACTAACCTATTAACTGGAGGCCCAATGCCAGTTTCTGTTTTTTTGCCTATTTCAGTGTTTTACTGAAAAGGAATATTAAACGGAGTCCAAATGGAACGAAACCTTTGCGAGCATCTTCCTTGGACCAAAAGCAATCAAGAAGACTTGGAGTTGAAGTCTAGGACTCTACGAGGCGGCCACAAGGCAGGAGGGCGTGCCCAGGGGGTAGGCGCGCCCCCACCCCCGTGGGCCCCTCATAGCTCCACCAGCGTACTTCTTTTGTCTATATATACTCTTATACCCTACAAACATCAGGGGGAGCCACGAAACCACTTTTCCACCGCCGCAACCTTCTGTACCCGTGAGATCCCATCTTGGGGCCTTTTCCGGCGATCTGCCAGAGGGGGAATCGATCATGAAGGGCTTCTACATCAACACCATTGCCTCTCCGATGAAGCGTGAGTAGTTTACCATAGACCTTCGGGTCCATAGTTATTAGCTAGATGGCTTCTTCTCTCTCTTTGATTCTCAATACAAAGTTCTCCTCGATGTTCTGTGAGATCTATTCGATGTAATACTCTTTTGCGGTATGTTTGCTGAGATCCGATAAATTATGGATTTATGAACTTGATTATCTATGAATATTATTTGTTTTTTCTCTGAATTCTTATATGCATGATTTGATATCTTTCCAAGTCTCTTCGAGTTATCAGTTTAGTTTGGCCTACTAGATTGATCTTTCTTGCAATGGGAGAAGTGCTTAGCTTTGGGTTCAATCTTGCGATGTCCTTTCCCAGTGACAGTAGGGGCAGCAAGGCACGTATTGTATTGTTGCCATCGAGGATAAGAAGATGGGGTTTATATCATATTTCTTGAGTTTATCCATCTACATCATGTCATCTTGCCTAATGTGTTACTCCGTTCTTATGAACTTAATACTCTAGATGCATGCTGGATAGCGGTTGATGTGTGGAGTAATAGTAGTAGATGAAGAATCGTTTGGTCTACTGATACGTCTCCAACGTATCTATAATTTTTGATTGTTCCATGCTATTATATTACCCCTTTTAGATGTTTATGGGCTTTATTTTACACATTTATATCATTTTTGGGACTAACCTACTAACCGGAGGCCCAGCCCATATTGTTGTTTTTTTGGCCTATTTTAGTATTTCGAAGAAAAGGAATATCAAACGGAGTCCAAAGGGAATGAAACCTTCGGGAGCGTGATTTTTGGAACGAACGTGATCCAGAGGACTTGGAGTGCAAGCCAAGAAGCTGCCGAGGCTCCCATGAGATAGGAGGGCGCCCCCCCTGTAGGGCGCGCCCCCTATCTCGTGGGCCCCTCGGGCGGCCACCGATGTACTTCTTCCTCCTATATATACCTATGTACCCCGAAAACATCCAGGAGCACCACGAAACACGATTTCCACCACCGTAACCTTCTGTATCCGCGAGATCTCATCTTGGAGGAATCGACCACGAAACACAATTTTCGCCGGCACTCTGCAGGAGGGGGAATCGACCACGGAGGGATTCTACATGAACATCCCTGCCCCTCCGATGAGTTGTGAGTAGTTTACCACAGACCTACGGGTCCATAGTTATTAGCTAGATGGCTTCTTCTCTCTTTTTGGATCTCAATACAATGTTCTCCCCCTCTCTTGTGGAGATCTATTCGATGTAAACTCTTTTTGCGGTGTGTTTGTCGAGAACCGATGAATTGTGGGTTTATGATCAAGTTTATCTATGAATAATATTTGAATCTTCTCTGAATTCTTTTATGTATGATTGAGTTATCTTTGCAAGTCTCTTCGAATTATCAGTTTGGTTTGGCCTACTAGATTGATCTTTCTTGCCATGGGAGAAGTGCTTAGCTTTGGGTTCAATCTTGCGGTGTCCTTACCCAGTGACAGAAAGGGTTGCAAGGCACGTATTGTATTGTTGCCATCGAGGATAACAAGATGGGGTTTATATCATATTGCTTGAGTTTATCCCTCTACATCATGTCATCTTGCTTAATGCGTTACTCTGTTCTTATGAACTTAATACTCTAGATGCAGGCAGGAGTCGGTCGAAGTGTGGAGTAATAGTAGTAGATGCAGGCAGGAGTCGGTCTACTTGTTATGGACGTGATGCCTATATACATGATCATGCCTAGATAATCTCATAACTATGCGCTTTTCTATCAATTGCTCGATAGTAATTTGTTCACCCACCGTAATACATATGCTATCTTGAGAGAACCCTCTAGTGAAACCTATGGCCCCCGGGTCTATCTCTTATCATATTTGCTTTCAATCTACCTTTATTTGCATCTTTACTTTTTGCATCTATATTATAAAATACCAAAAATATATTTATCTTATCATACTATCTTTATTAGATCACTTTCGCAAGTGGCCGTGAAGGGATTGACAACCCCTTTATTGCGTTGGTTGCGAGTTCTTAGTTTGTTTGTGTAGGTGCGTGGGACTTTTGAGGAGCCTCCTACTGGATTGATACCTTGGTTCTCAAAAACTGAGGGAAATACTTACGCTACTATTGCTGCATCACCCTCTCCTCTTCGAGGAAAACCAACGCAAGCTCAAGACATAGCAAGAAGGATTTCTGGCGCCGTTGCCGGGGAGGTCTTCGCTCAAGTCAAGACATACCAAGTACCCATCACAAACCCATCTCCCTCGCATTTATATTATTTGCCATTTGCCTCTTGTTTTCCTCTCCCCCACTTCACCCTTGCCGTTTTATTCGCCCTCTCTTTCCCAATCTCCTCCTCTATTTTTCGCTTGCCTTTTCTGTTTGCTTGTGTGTTGGATTACTTGCTGCCATGGCGCAAGATAATACCAAATTGTGTGATTTCTCGAATACCAATAATAATGATTTCCTTAGTACTCCGATTGCTCCTCTTAATGATGTTGAGTCTCGTGAAATCAATACCGCTTTGCTGAATCTTGTTATGAAAGATCAATTTGCCGGCCTTCCTAGGGAAGATGCCGCTACTCATCTAAACAACTTTGTTGATTTGTGTGATATGCAAAAGAAGAAATATACGGATAAAAATATTGTCAAATTGAAGTTATTTCCGTTTTCACTTAGAGATCGTGCTAAGGTTTGGTTTTCGTCTTTGCCTAAAAATAGTATTGATTCTTGGAACAAGTGCAAAGATGCTTTTATCTCTAAGTATTTCCCTCCCGCTAAGATTATCACTCTTAGGAATGATATTATGAATTTTAAACAACTTGATTATGAGCATGTTGCCCAATCTTGGGAAAGAATGAAATTGATGCTTCGCAATTGCCCTACTCATGGTTTGAATTTGTGGATGATCATACAAAAATTTTATGCCGGTTTGAACTTTGCTTCTAGAAATCTCTTAGATTCAGCCGCGGGAGGCACGTTTATGGAAATTATGTTAGGAGATTCTACAAAACTTCTTGATAATATTATGGCTAATTATTCTAAATGGCACACCGAAAGATCTTCTAGTAAAATAGTGCATGCTATAAAGAAATCAATGTTTTGAGTGGAAAGATGGATGAACTTATGAAGATGTTTGCTACTAAAAATACTCCTCTTGATCCCAATGATATACCTTTGTATTCTTTTATTGAGAATAATAATGAATCTATGGATGTGAATTTTGTTGGTAGGAATAGTTTTACAAACAATGCTTATAGAGGAAACTTTAATGCTAGACCATTCCCTAGTAATTCCTCTAATAATTATGGAAATTCCTACAATAATTCTTATGGTAATTTCAATAAGATGCCCTCTGATTTTGAGAATAGTGTGAAAGAATTTATGATTTCTCAAAAGAATTTTAATGCTTTGCTTGAAGAAAAATTGCTCAAAGTTGATGATTTAGCTAGGAACATTGATAGACTTTCGCTTGATGTTGATTCTCTTAAACTTAGATCTTCTCCTCCTAAGCATGATATCAATGAGTCACTCTGTAGGACCTTGAAGTATGTCTAGAGGGGGGGGGTGATTAGACTACTTGACCAATAAAAACTTAACATTTCCCCAATTTTAGAGTTTGGCAGATTTTTAGCTACTTTAGGACAAGTCAAGCAATCATCACACTATTCAAGCAAGCATGCAAAGAGTATATAGGCAGCGGAAAGTAAAGCATGCAACTTGCAAGAAAGTAAAGGGAAGGGTTTGGAGGATTCAAACGCTATTGGAGACACGGATGTTTTTGGAGTGGTTCCGATAGGTGGTGCTATCGTACATCCACGTTGATGGAGACTTCAACCCACGAAGGGTAACGGTTGCGCGAGTCCACGGAGGGCTCCACCCACGAAGGGTCCACGAAGAAGCAACCTTGTCTATCCCACCATGGCCGTCGCCCACGAAGGACTTTCCTGACTAGCGGTAGATCTTCATGAAGTAGGCGATCTCCTTGCCCTTACAAACTCCTTGGTTCAACTCCACAATCTTGTCGGAGGCTCCCAAGTGACACCTAGCCAATCTAGGAGACACCACTCTCCAAGAAGTAACAAATGGTGCGTTGATGGTGAACTCCTTGCTCTTGTGCTTCAAATGATAGTCTCCCCAACACTCAACTCTCTCTCATAGGTTTTGGATCTGGTGGAAAGAAGATTTGAGTGGAAAGCAACTTGGGGAAGGCTAGAGATCAAGATTCATATGGTAGGAATGGAATATCTTGGCCTCAACACATGAGTAGGTGGTTCTTTCTCAGAAATGGTAAGTTGGAAGTGTAGGTTCGTTCTGATGGCTCTCTCCACGAATGAAGAGGAGGTGGAGGGGTATATATAGCCTCCACACAAAATCTAACCGTTACACACAATTTACTAAACTCGGTGGGACCGAATCATTAAACTCTGTCAGACCGATTTAGTAAACCTAGTGACCATTAGTGATTTTCGGTGGGACCGACATGCATCTCGGTGAGACCGATTCAGTTAGCGTTAGGGCATAACGTAATCTCGGTAAGACCGATTACACACACTCGGTGAGACTGATTTGGTAATAAGCTTTCCATAGAGTTGGTCAAGTAAACTCGGTGGGACCGATTTGCCCTTTTCAGTGAGACTGAAATGTTACAAAAAGGAAACAGAGAGTTTACATTGCAATCTTGGTGGGACCGATCGCTCACTTCGGTTAGACCGAAACGTTACGAAGGGAAACAGAGAGATTACAAACCCATCTCGGTGAGACCAAGATCCCTATCGGTAAGACCGATTTGCTTAGGGTTTGTGGCAGTGGCTATGACTTTTGGAATCGGTGGCGCCGGATAGGAAGAATCGGTGTGACTGATTTTGGCTTTGGGTTTAGGTCATTTGTGGATGTGGGAAAGTAGTTGAGGGTTTTGGAGCATATCACTAAGCACGTGAAGCAAGAGGCTCATTAAGCAACACCTCATCCCTCCTTGATAGTATTGGCTTTTCCTATAGACTCAATGTGATCTTGGATCACTAAAATATAAAATGAAGAGTCTTGAGCTTTTGAGCTTGAGCCAATCCTTTGTCCTTAGTATTTTGAGGGATCCACTTTCATCATCCATGCCATGCCATTCATTGAGCTTTCCTAAAATAATAGTCTTGGAATAGCATTAGCTCAATGAGCTATATGTTGTTATGAATTACCAAAACCACCTAGGGATAGTTGCACTTTCAATCTCCCCCTTTTTGGTAATTGATGACAACATATAGATCAAAGCTTCGACAAATGATAATAAGATTGAATAACATCGTCGCTTTGAGAAGTATGTGATAAGCAAGAGCTCCCCCTAAATTTGTGCATAGTTTAAGATTTGCTTTGGACTGCAAATGCACAATGAATTAGGCTCATGGGTTACTCTTCCATGTCACATACATCTTGGTGGAGCGCTCAAAATAATAAACATTGAATACATGCACTCATCACCAAGCATAGTGAATGATCACATAAGATAGATAGGATAATATCAAGCATGCATAAGTGTAGCTTATGATCAAACACATGGTCATCAATGTCTCACAAGCATAGTATCTCAACCAATCAAAGCAAACAAAGTTTAAAACCACCAAATAAAGCAAGAGAGAACAAAAGCAACACTCCATCTCTCGAAGCCTATGATTTATACATTTTTCTCCCCCTTTGGCAACAAGTTACCAAAAAGTTCATAGAAAATGCATAGTGCTAGATCGACTCTCAGGCTTGATCTTCTGGTGGTAGTGTCCTGATAGCTCCTTGAACGAAGGCTTCATTTGAAGTAGAGGGTGCTGGAGTGGATGTTGGAGCTGGTTGCACTGGAACTGAAGGGGAAGTAGCTAGTGCTGAAGTTGTTGCTCTAGTGTCTGTCACTAGCACTGCAACTGACCTCTGGGCTCTGGGCACTCTGGCAAACACATTTGTGGTAGTCTTGCCCTGCTTCTCCTGCATGTCCTCCTGTAGCTGCTCCACAACTGACTGAATCTCAGTTACTTTGACACCAAGGTCATGGAATTTGAGTTCCATGCTTCTCTCAAGGCTCTCCTGATTCTGAGTGAGGGTGGCCAGTCCCTTGTCAATCCTCAGTGTTGATGCTATCAAGTAACCAAGCTGCTCCTATTTGGTTTTCAAGAAATATTCAGATGCCTCCTCTTGAGTTGGCATCTTGGGAGCCTTCTCCTTATTTGCCTTCTCCTTCTTCTCTTGAGCTTGAACTGATTGTGGATCATTCTCATTCATGACAACCTCATTGTCCTCAAAGTCTGGATAAAGTGGAAAGTGTTCCTTATCCAATTGATATTTCCCTGTGCCCATCTTTGAGTTGATCAATTCCTGAATCTGAGGGGCATATCCACAGCTCCTCTTCTGATCTGCTGCAGTCCTCTTAATGGTTTCAATCATTAGGCTCATGACTTTAAACTTTTGTGGCACATCAAACACATGCAACATGTTGATGGCATGCCCTCTGATCATGTTATGGTCACCAGACTTGGGCAACAAAGTGTGCCTCAGAATCCAATTAATGGTTGGCAACCCTGACAGCAGAAAGTGAACTGATCCAAACTTGTGAGTCTCTAATGCCTTCTATGGGATTTCCTTGTACATGTGAGCCATGGAATTGTGACCCATATTCTTCTTTGCATAAATGTCCAGGTCATCCTCATTTTCCTTTGGGGCATTTATCAGACTTGCCCATTCTTCAAAAGTGGACTGGTACCTTGTACCTTCAGACATCCAAACAATTCTTCCATCTAGGTAAAAGTGTGCTGTGGAGTAGAACTGCATGATAACCTCATCATTCCAGTGGGTGAACTTCTGTCCAACAAAATCAGCAACTCCACAAGCAACAAAGCTTTCTTGCACTCCAGGATAGTGCTCTTCATTGTCCTTGATGTAGGTCCAGTCGACCCACCTCATGTCACAAACTATAGGCTTCTTGTCCAACAGAATTGTTTCATAGAAGTCCTGCTGTTCCTTTGTATGGAACCTGTAATCAACAGCAGTTCTTCTTCTTGAAGCATATGTATCTTCCATCCTCCACAGTCTCAGCCTTGAATCCTTCCTGATCCTCATGTCCTCAGCCACAGGATGGGCATCATTGTGGTCTGGTATCTTGGGCTTGAGCTTTC
This sequence comes from Triticum aestivum, assembly GCF_018294505.1. Classification (NCBI taxonomy): domain Eukaryota; kingdom Viridiplantae; phylum Streptophyta; class Magnoliopsida; order Poales; family Poaceae; genus Triticum; species Triticum aestivum. The sequence goes on along the minus strand of NC_057795.1, from coordinate 301,595,275 downwards.
TTAGGACCTGTCCTTCTTCATCCTCTTCTTCAGCAACATTTGGCACTGGGGCCTTGTTCTTCTCAGCAGCTGGAATACTCCTAGTATTCCTCTTTGGAACTTGCTTGGCCTTGGAGGCAGCTTTGGGTGCTTCCTTGGGCTTAGATGTTGTAGCCCCTGATCTGATTGCATCACCCATAAGCTTGGGTGCCTTAGGTGCTGGTGCAGCAACCTCTTCCTCTTCTTCAGAATCTCTTCTCATAGAGGGCTTTCCAAAGACCTTGGTAGTTGTGGTTCTTGCTCTCTTCTTCTTCTTGTCCTGGACACCTTCATCCTCTGATTCAATTGTGAACTTCATAGTCTCACCAGTGGGGACATTCTGAGGTTTGGAAGAAGTGACTTTCTTCTCAGGTGCCTCTTTGGGTTGACTCTGAGCTGGCACTTGAGTGGACTTTCTGGCTTTAGGCATAGGTGTCCTCTTGGCAGGAACTTTCTTCTTCAGACCTGGCTTAGTGCTATGTGCAGAGCCATATTCCTTCTTGAGCACTACTTTCTTGGAGGTAGCCTCATCTTCCTTAGCTTTGTAATCTTCATCCTCTGAGTCTGATGTTCTTTTCTTTCTCTGCCTAGTAGCTGCCTTAGGCAAATTGCTAGGAGTACTTCTGCTCCCTTCATCTGTAGTTGAGGGACTAGTGCCCTCACTCAAGTCCATCTGCTCTTCTGACCTGTTCTGACTGTCACTCTGGTCTGACATACTACAAAAAGCTGACTACTGACCCTGTGAAGAGTTATAGATGAGGTAGAATGGATGAGCATCACAAAATGCAGAGATTTTTACAAAAGAATGATTCAAAATTCAGTTTTAGTTTTCCACAGAAAGCATTTCGGATCAACCGATTTTCAAACTCAGTGATACCGAAGCGGTTTTGGAACCTAAACTGATGATCTCGATTTGACCGAGTCACAGTTCGGTGGCACCGAGACTGCTAGGGTTTCACGGAATCCTCAAATCAGTCGCACCGATTAGTAATTCTCGGTCAGACCGAGAGTCACTAGTGCAATGGCATAAGCCAAATCGGTGAGACCGAGTTTTTCAACTCGGTGGGTCCGAGATGGTTTCGGCGGAAACCTAACCCTAAAAATTTGAATCTCATCTAATCTACGGATTACTTTGGCTAGATAGGATTGTTTCAATCGAGGCAAGATTCAATAAGAGTACAATGTGCTAGGATTCAGACGTGGATAGCACAAAGATTGAGTCCATACCCTAACTTGGCGGTGGACTCGCTACGGCGGCAGCAGCAGGGGCGAAATCCGTTGACGGCGGCGGAGACCAGCGACGGGAGGCTGCTGGCGACAAGGAGACGATCCGGAGACCTCCGATGGCAGAGCGAGCTATTGCGCGGGCGAAGGGTTTCGGAGAAATTTCCAAAAATTTGCCCGTGGCTATATATAGCCCGACCCTATCGGTGTGACCGAGTGGAACAACTTGGTGTCATCTTTCTTAATGTGTTACTCTGTTCTTATGAAATTAATACTCTAGATGCAGGCAGGAGTCGGTCGATGTGTGGAGTAATAGTGGTAGTTGCAGGCAGGAGTCGGTCTACTTGTTATGGATGTGATGCCTATATACATGATCATGCCTAGATAATCTCATAACTATGCGCTTTTCTATCAATTGCTCGACAATAATTTGTTCACCCACCGTAATACTTATGCTATCTTGAGAGAAGCCTCTAGTGAAACCTATGGCCCCCGGGTCTATCTCTTATCATATTTGCTTTCAATCTACCTTTATTTGCATCTTTACTTTTTGCATCTATATTATAAAATACCAAAAATATATTTATCTTATCATACTTTCTTTATTAGATCTCACTTTCGCAAGTGGTCATGAAGGGATTGACAAACCCTTTATTGTGTTGGTTGCGAGTTCTCAGTTTGTTTGTGTAGGTGCGTGGGACTTTTGAGGAGCCTCCTACTGGATTGATACCTTGGTTCTCAAAAACTGAGGGAAATACTTACGCTACTATTGCTGCATCACCCTCTCCTCTTCGAGGAAAACCAACGCAAGCTCAAGACGTAGCATCTACTTGACACGGAGGTGATGCCTATATTCATGATCATTGCCTTACATGTCATCATAATTATGCGCTCTTCTATCAGTTGCTCGGCAGTAATTTGTTCACCCACCGTAATACATGCTATCTTGAGAGAAGCCACTAGTGAAACATATGGCCCCCGGGTCTCTTTTCTACCATATTACATCTCTTTTATTTGCATCGCATCTCATTTACTATTTTGCAATCTTTACTTTCCAATCTATACAACAAAAATACCAAAAATATTTACTTTACTATCTTTTTTAGATCTAACTTTTGTGAGTGGCCGTGAAAGGATTGACAACCCCTTTATCGCTGCAGGTACTAGGTGACTTGTGTGTCGTCTCCTACTGGATTGCTACCTTGGTTCTCAAAACTGAGGGAAATACTTACGCTACTTTACTGCATCACCCTTTCCTCTTCAAGGGAAAACCAATGCATGCTCAAGAGGTAGCAAGAAGGATTTCTGGTGCCATTGCCGGGGAGACTTATGCCAAGTCAGGGCAAGATTTGATCTCCCGTCAACTTGTCTATTTCTGAGACTTATGCCAAGTCAGGGCAAGATTTGATCTCCCGTCAACTTGTCTATTTCTGGCGCCGTTGCCGGGGAGATCTACGCCAAGTCGAGACATAAAAATGATTTTCGAAAACCTTTGCCTTTTATTCGCCCCTGTTCCGTTCGTCCCTTTTCTCTTGCTTCTTGTGTGCTTGTGTGTTGGATTGATTGCTTCTCACGATGGCTCAAGATAATACTAAATTGTGTGACTTTTCCAATACCAAAAACAATGATTTTATTAGCACTCCAATTGCTCCTACTACCGATGCTGAATCTTGTGAAATTAGTACCGCTTTGTTGAATCTTGTTATGAAAGATCAATTTTTTGGTCTTCCTAGTGAAGATGTCACAACTCATCTAAACAACTTTGTTGATTTGTGTGATATGCAAAAGAATAAAGATGTGGATAATGATATTGTTAAATTGAAACTATTTCCATTTTCGCTTAGAGGTCGTGCTAAAACTTGGTTCTCTTCTTTGCCTAAAAATAGTATTGATTCATGGAATAAGTGCAAAGATGCTTTTATCTCTAAGTATTTTCCTCTGGCTAAGATCATCTCTCTTAGGAATGATATTATTAATTCTAAGCAACTTGATCATGAGCATGTTGCACAAGCTTGGGAGAGGATGAAATTAATGATATGTAATTGCCCTACACATGGTTTGAATTGGTGGATGATTATACAAAAAAATTATGCCGGATTGAATTTTGCTTCTAGAAATCTTTTAGATTTGGCCGCGGGAGGCACTTTTATGAAAATCACTTTAGGAGAAGCTACTAAACTCCTAGACAATATGATGGTTAATTATTCTCAATGGCACACCAAAAGATCCACTAGTAAAAAAGTTCATGCGATTGAAGAAATTAATGTTTTGAGTGGAAATATGGATGAACTTATGAAATTGATTGCCAATAAAAGTGTTTCTTCTAATCCTAATGATATGCCTTTGTCCACTCTGATTGAGAATAATAATGAATCTATGGATGTGAATATTGTTGGTAGGAACAATTTTGATAACAACGCATATAGAGGCAATTTTAATTCTAGGCCGTTTCCTAGTAATTCCTCTAATAATTATGGTAATCCTACAACAACTCTTATGGAAATTTTAATAAGATGCCCTCTGATTTTGAGAATGGCATTAAAGAATTTATGAGTTTGCTAAAGAATTTCAATGCTCTGATTGAAGAAAAATTGCTTAAGATTGATGAGTTGGCTAGAAACGTGGATATAATTTCTATTGATGTTGATTCTTTGAAACTTAGATCTATTTCACCTAAGCATGATATCAATGAATCTCTCAAATCCATGAGAATTTCTGTTGGTGAGTGCAAAGAAAGAACCGCTAGGATGCGTGCAAAAAAAGATTGCTTTATGAAAGCGTGTTCTTCTAGTTTTCATGATAATAATGATGAAGATCTAAAAGTGATTGATGTGTGTTGACGCTCAAAAATGGCACGATCACAAAGAGCGACTTGAGTCTATAATGGAATGAGGTTAAAATTATGAGTTCATGTCACCATTTGATGGCCCTTGTCAAGATGGTCGAAATAAATATGAAGATGGACCAAAAAGGAGCTCAAGTGCAAAAGTTATGACAAGTTCAGAGATGCTCATGTTGACACCAGATTAAAGAATTGCATGAAACTTAATGAAGATGACCTCTGATGGAAAAAGTTACAACTGCAAAGTTCTTCGTCTCGTCGAGACAAACGATTCTGACATAAAGATCGTCTCCATCCGAGATCGTATGCAAAAGTTAGAGGCAAAACCGTGTGCTGCACCAATGTTGGCCGGATCATCCGGGCTGGGGTCTGGATCATCCGGATAATTGAAGCACTAAGATTCCAGAAGGTTGGCGCTGAATCCGGATGATCTGGGTCAACTCCCGGATGATCCGGGTAAAGACCGGACAATCCGGGCAATCGTCCGGACGTCCGGACAAGTTTTTCTGTTGTAGACTTTAGAAAAGAGCCTGAAACCCCCTCAAGATTGCGTCGTTAAAAAGTATTCAACATAAAAGTTGTGCGTCTCATCGAGACGGTTGATTTTGATATAAGAAACGTCCAAATCCGAGGTTGTATGCAGATTCTAGAGCCAAAACAGTAAGTTACTGTCAGAAAACTGGGCTAGGCCGGATCATCCGGGCCTAGAGCCGGACATCCGGGCCGGAAGTCGTGAGAAGTCCGAATTTGGCTAGATTTTGATGATTTGGATGACAAGGCAAGTCCTTTTCATGTACGGGAAGTCCATCCGCCTCTTATATAGACGAGAGGTGACGGCCGATTGAACAACACACAATCGAACAATCATCTACCACTTTTATCTTTTATGTTTTTCTCCTTAACCCTAGTTCTTCTTCTTCCTCATTCTTCGTTCGTTCTTCTTTTGCAGGGCGGCGAACATCGAGGCCCTGGGGGCGGTCAGGCCGACCTAGGGCAGCCCATAGCCTCCGCGCGCCCTGACGGGGTCCCTCCCGAGCGCGTGGGGTTTCGAGTCTAGAAAAGCGCCCGCCGGATTGTCTTGCGTACTGCGCTTCCGGCGGGTCTCCTTCGACGTGAGCTGCAGTGCATCACCCCCGGCGTCGAGGGTACACGGTGATGTGTTCGTGTGCGAACACACTTTTTGGCGACTCCGCTGGGGACGAAGCTTCGAACGGTCTCCGGCCCGTTCTTGCTACCAAGAGATCATCATCTAGGGTTTGCAGTCTACAAAGGTAATATGAATACCCAATCCCTTTATGTAGATGCAAATAATTTATATGGTGTTACTAGATCGTTCAATGAGTATACTCTATCGGCCAACCCTAGTTTTTTCAATCATGCAACTAACTACGTGCAAGGGCCGATTCAAAGTAATTTATATACTTCAACTTCTTATGATATTAGTAACATGCACCATATGTATCCCAACTCACATGCATCGGCAACCCAGCAAATTCATATGCCGATGAGCAACATGATGAGTTCTATTAATCAATTTGAAACATCTCATGTTAAAATTTCCAATAGCATACAAGAAAGTGTTTCACCTTTTTATTCATCGGCAACTAATTTGCAATATGTGAATCCAACTTTGCCGATGGATGGGAGAATTGGCCATGCTACTACTAGCTATTCGTCCAGTTACTCTCAACCATCATATGCTACACCTCATATTAGTAATTTTTCAGCACCATACACAACTATAGATGCTCATAATTCGGCTTCACACCTTCCTGGTTATAGCCGAATGAATGTAAATTTTACAGGAGCGGTTGTGCCCAACATTGTAGAAGATGAGGTAGTGGTGGCTGCATTGAAGGGTTTAGCCCAAAATAAGAGAATTAGTGCTCTTTGCCTTGAACAACATGAAAAGGGGCTATTTCCTGATTATGCCGCAATAAAAGCTAGAGTTTTGCAAGAAGATGAATCTTTGCCAATTGATAAAATTGGCGAGCAAAAGTATGGTCTTACAACAATGCATATGTCTTCACCTAGTACTACATCATATTATACACCCCCTACACAATTGCAAAATTTCGGCAACACCCGTGTGTCATTGCCGAAAGAATCTAAAAGCATTGGGGGGCAATCATATCCGGAGTGGGCTGAAATTGAGAAAAAGCTTAAAGCTAATTTTGCCGCTCGCCGTCAGAAACAAATAGAAAAAGAATTGGCTCAGATAAAAGAAGCATTGCCAATTGGTAGTACCAATGAAAAGAAGGATGATTCGGAACATGAAAGTGCTTCGGTTGAAAAAGCCGAATCAAGTAGTATATATTTTGAATCCATCAAATCCAATGAGGCAAGCATTATTGAGAGAGGGCATGGCAAGCATAGGAAAACAATGGTGCTTGATTTTTCTGAAGTTAATGGAACCTACTTCCTGCCCTATGAGTTCGTGCCGTAGAAATTGACAAGCTTCAAGGACAAGAACAAGTAGCCGAACAAAGTTCGGCCGACAAAAATCTTCAAAGCAATGATGCACGGATTCAAGAAAAAGATGATGACAAGGTGTTGGGGGGCCATCCAAAGACGGAGCAACATGTTCTTCAAATGGCACCACTATCATGCTCTCCCAACATATTTGAAGAGGTATGCATAGCGAGTAATTTACCTATTTTCAGATTTGGTCGCAACTTCATTATTGATGCATCTATAAGAAATATTCTCATAAGTAATTTTGAAAGACCAATGAAGAAGGGTAATTTACTTGTTAGCAGTAAAATTGTTATGGAACATATCGGTCAACCCATTGCGCCATTTATAAAGACCGATAATGACTTATTGTTACAGCCAAAGCTTTTCCCGTTGCTTTCTCTAAAGTTCATATCTAGTTGGGTAGCTTTGCTTATTTCTTACTTGGCTTACACTTGGTCTCAACTGAGACATGTATGTTCTAAATATCTTCGTTTCAGAAATTTAAAGCCAAGGTTAAATTCTATTGAGAAAACCGATGCTAATATAATATCTTATCCAAAGACATCGGAGATAGAGTGGAAAACACAATGCATAGCCGAATGGGGAGATTCCAAATCTGAACCATTCGTTTGCTTATCTCCAAAGCCGTTCAAACAGCAAGATCGGCTAGGAAACAAGAAGTATACCTTCAATTCAAGCATGTGTGATAAAATATTTGATTTGTTGCTGAAAAATAATTACATTACAATTCTTGATCACCATGTTAAGCCATCAATCCAAGGACGAATGTATTGTAAGTTGCATGATTCGTCCAAGCATAATTTTGAGGATTGCAACATGTTTCGTCAAATAGTTAAATCGGCCATTGAAAAAGGACGATTGAAGTTTGTTGAAACACCAAGAGATGACAAGTCTATTCCGATTGGTCCCGATGGCAAAAAGTTTTTGCATCGGCTGCTTCAAGCCGATCCATTTAAAGAGAATGTAAAAGCTGCAGGTGATGGGATCAAGCTTTCAAGTAAAGAAGTTGTTGAAGAGCATAACGAGCATAATCTTGAGGGCGTGAGTTCCATCGAAGCTACAATGGAGACGCCAAGGACTGGGGGGCAGCAAGCAAATCTAATGATCGATGAAAGCAAACCAAAAGAAAATAAAGGCCGGAATAAGCGCAAGTGTAAGAGATCAAAAATCACCTTTGCTGGACTATTGGATAAATATCAAAAGAAGAGTGAAGAGAAGAATGCTTATCGGCCAAATCATGCAAAGAAACCAAGATCACCCCCAAGGCGCAAATATGAGGATTGGTATTGGCAAAGTGATAATTTTAATGCAACATATTCATATCCTTATTTTGGGCCACCAATGCCAATGCCGTGGATGCCTCCCTATGCTCATCTAGATACATATTCATCATGGGACATGTATGATACAAGGGCACATTCTCCATCTTATTTTAGACCATCTCACCAATACTATGCAGCTCCAAAGAGATCAACATTTGAACAATCACGCGTCAAAGACCGTTTCAATCATAAGGAATCGGTCCAGAGCTCAAGGAAGAAGAAAGAGGTGGTAAAGCAAGTTTACCGCGTGAAAAGAGATGGCCATAAGTGTGCTGCTTCAGATTTGATCTCAAATGAAAAAGAGCCAATGAAAGTGTTGACATTGGCTACTACAGACAATGAGATGAAGCAATCAATTGTTAAGACTCAAAGTTCCAAATTTGAAGAAAAGAAGTTGAGAGTGCACAAAGCCAAAAAAGAATTGCCATTGGTCAAAACAGAATCACAGCCGAGATGCCCACTCGGCTTATTATATTGGCAAAAGAAGAAATTACAAAATCTTAGTGCACAAGAGCTGAAAAAGAAGAACATGGCATGGGTTCCCAAGAAGATCCATCAAGACAAAAATGATGTGCATGCTTCTGTTGCAACAAGTACAATAAAAGTGAAGAAGGAAAATAATGAAAGCCACAAACAATTAAGCCGAAGGTGCGCATCACAACATCAAAATCTTCGGTTAGCACATCATAGATTTTCTTCAACCATGTCGTTGATGCCTTTGCCATGGAATTCATCCCTAGGTATGATCAATTACCCTCCATGGATTTATTTTGATCCATGGATGCAACATAATTTTCTATATCATGAGAGGGTATTACCAAATTACCATAGATTTGGTTAGTTACATTGTTGCTAATACAAAGGGGCCGAAATATTTTATTCCTATTTTATTTGTTTATTTCGGCTATACATACTTTGGTGGGTGAATTCTACATGGACCTCATGTTAATGGCCGATATTTATCTATCGTCCTAAGATGTCAATGCATGGCCGGTGTAGTATCCTAACATCGTCCTTAGTTCAATAGGAGACCAAAACAAGCCTCATACCACTTAAAATATTTTTGCACAATAATAAAAGCCGAATATGAAATTTTATTCGGTTTGGAGCTTTTGGTTGCCATAGGTGCTATACATATTGAGGCTTTCGGTGATACGTTATGAGTAGTGCAACAAATATAGAAGGGTTATGAATGTTTTGACGAATCACTTGTAGTTTATCTTGAGGTATGCCTAGATGCAAAATTTACCTTGGTTGCTTTAAAACTGTTCATATTTCTAGGCATGACAATTCAAAAGAGTTGGCACAACAAGCATCCGGCTACTATGTTAATCATGGTGTATTGTATTTCATTCAATAGCCGATGCTTAGTCTCGTTAACATAGGTAAGGCTGAACCGAAGCCCGTCGCTTCGGCCACTAATGATTTTTTATGCAAGCAAAAAGTAAGGATTGAAGAAAGTTTATTGTTGATTATTTGCAAAATCCTAGCAAAAGGGTGAGCAATATGGTTTGGAGGATGACCTTGAGATACATATCTATGGGATTGTTAATGAAGTTGAGAAGGTTTCGCCCAAGCTTGCATCAAGGATTCAAACAAATGGTGGCCGATATATAATTATCGCCCTAAGCACATGCAAAGTGGCCGATGGAGTGTTGACATCGTCCTTAGAACCAACATGATACAAGTTATTGTTCGGCATACTACCTTTGCCGAAAAACAGGGGGGCATGTGTTGACGCTCAAAAATGGCACGATCGCAAAGAGTGACTTGAGTCTATAATGGAATGGGGTTAAAATTATGAGTTCATGTCACCATTTGATGGCCCTTGTCAAGATGGTCGAAATAAATATGAAGATGGACCAAAAAGGAGCTCAGGTGCAAAAGTTATGACAAGTTCAGAGATGCTCATGTTGACACCAGATTAAAGAATTGCACTAAACCTAATTAATACGACCTTCGGATGAAAAAAGTTACAACTGCAAAGTTCTTCGTCTCGTCGAAACGGACGATTTTGATATAAGAATCGTCTCCATCCAAGTTCGTATGCAAAAGTCATAGCCAAAACTGTGCGCTGCAACAACTGTATGGCCGGATCATCCGGACCGGGGTCCAGATCATCCGGCCGAGGGCCGAAAATTGACCAAAACAACAGAAGCTAAAAGTTGAAGCCGGACGATCTGGACCAACTCCGGATGATCCGGGTAAAGGCCGGACAATCCGGGCAATCGTCCGGATGTCCGGACACGTTTTTCTGCTGCAGACTTTAGAAAACGGCCCGAAACACCCCAAATGGCCTCGGATGAAAAAGTGTTCAACATGAAAGTTGTGCGTCTCGTCGAGGCGGTTGATTTGGATATAAAAAAACCGTCCAAATCCAGTGGTCGTATGAGGATATCTAGAGGCAAAACAGTGAGCTGCTGTCAAAAAACTGGGCTAGGCCGGATCATCCGGGCCTAGAGCCGGACATCCGGGCCGGAAGTCGTGAGAAGTCCGAATTTGGCTAGATTTTGATGATTTGGACGACAAGGCAAGTCCTTTTCTTGTACGGGAAGTCCATCCGCCTCTTATATAGATGAGAGGTGACGGCCGATTGAACAACACACAATCGAACAATCATCTACCACTTTCATCTTTTATCTTTTTCTCCTTAACCCTAGTTCTTCTTCTTCCTCGTTCTTCGTTCGTTCTTCTTTTGTAGGGCGGCGAACCTCGAGGCCCTGGGGGCGGTCAGGCCGACCTAGGGCAGCCCATAGCCGCCGCGCGCCCTGACGGGGTCCCTCCCGGGCGCGTGGGGTTTCGGGTCTAGAAAAGCGCCCGCCGGATTGTCTTGCGTACCGCGCTTCCGGCGGGTCTCCTTCGACGTGAGCTGCGGTGCATCACCCCCGGCGTCGAGGGTACACGGTGACGTGTTCATGTGCGAACAATGTGACTCCTATTAAGTCTTTGTTTTTCAATATGAATCTTGATAAAGATGGGACTGGAGATGAGTCAACTTCAACTTTAGTTAAAAGGCGTCCCGATGATTCAGAGTTTTTAGATCTAGATGCAAAAATTGATGAAAGTGGGATCGAAGAGGTCAAAACTTTAAGTAGCAATGAACCCACTATTTTGGATTTCAAGGAATTTAATTATGATAATTGCTCTTTGATAGATTGTATTTCCTTGTTACAATCCGTGTTAAATTCTCCTCATGCTTATAATCAAAATAAAGCTTTTACTAAACATATCGTTGATGCTTTGATGCAATCTTATGAAGAAAAGCTTGAACTAGAAGTTTCTATCCCTAGAAAACTTTATGATGAGTGGGAACCTACTATTAAAATTAAGATTAAAGATTATGAATGATATGCTTTGTGTGATTTGGGTGCTAATGTTTCCACGATTCCAAAAACTTTGTGTGATGTGCTAGGTTTCTGTGAATTTGATGATTGTTCTTTAAATTTGCATCTTGAGGATTCCACTATTAAGAAACCTATGGGAAGAGTTAATGATGTTCTTATTATTGCAAATAGGAATTATGTGCCCGTAGATTTCATCATTCTTCATATAGATTGCAATCCTACATGTCCTATTATTCTTGGTAGACCTTTCCTTAGAACGTTTGGTGCAATTATTGATATGAAAGAAGGAAACATTAGATTCCAATTTCCATTAAGGAAAGGAATGGAACACTTTCCTAGGAAGAAACTTAAATTGCCTTATGAATCTATTATGAGAGCCACTTATGGATTGCCTACCAAAGATGGCAATACCTAGATCTATTCTTGTTTTTATGCCTAGCTAGGGGCGTTAAACGATAGCGGTTGTTGGGAGGCAACCCAATTTTATTTTTGTTCTTTGCTTTTTGATCTTGTTTAGTAATAAATAATTCATCTAGATCGAGCGTGAGTGGGATGTGGAGGAATCAGTGGCTGCTTTAAAGCAAATTCGTGAGGAAATGAAGAAGGAGCTTTTGGATGTCGTCGCCCGGCGATCCATCAAGGAGTAGAGATAGTAGCAACCCATATCATTGTTTGTGATTTCCTTATTCTCTTGGCCCTGTGTCTTCCGGGCTTTGCCCCATGTGGAATTTTAAATTATCCGAAATATGTAAGACAATAATTATCCGCGCCATTGTAAATATGTCATCGTATTTGATACGTCTCCAATGTATCTATAATTTTTTATTGTTCCATGCTATCATATTATCTTTTTGGATGTTTTATATGCATTAATATGCATTATTTTTGGGACTAACCTATTAACTTAGAGCCCAGTGCCAGTTTCTATTTTTCCTTGTTTTTGAGTTTTACAGAAAAGGAATATCAAACAGAGTCCAAACAAGCTAAAAATTTACGGTCATTTTTTTATGGACCAGAAGAGACCCGCAGGGCATCGGAGATGGGCCAAAAGAGTCCTTAGGCAACCACAAGGGTGGAGGCCGCCCACCCTAGGGTGCACCCCTGCCATGTGGGTCCCTTGGGAACCCCCCTGATGTGAGACCGGCGCCAAAAACTCCTATAAATCACCAAACCTCCATAAAGAAACCTAGATCGGGAGTTCCGCCGCCGTAAGCCTCTGTAGCCACGAAAAACCAATCAGGAGCCCATTTTGGCACCCCGCCGGAGGGGGAAACCATCACTGGTGGCCATCTTCATCATCCCGGCGGTCTCCATGACGAGGAGGGAGTAGTTTACCCTCGGGGATGAGGGTATGTACCAGTAGCTATGTGTTTGATCTCTCTCTCTCTCTCTCTCTCTCTAGTGTACTTGATTTTGCACGATCTTGATGTACCACGAGCTTTGTTACTATAGTTGGATCATATGGTGTTTCTCCCCCTCTATCTTCTTGTGATGAATTGAGTTTTACCTTTGAGGTTTCACTATTATCAAATTGAATACTATTATGGATTTGAGAACACTTGATGTATGTCTTGCGTGGGATACCCGTGGTGACAATGGGGTGTAGTATTGATTCACTTGATGTATGTTTTGGCACTCAACTCGCGGATTCCCGAGGTGACATTGGGGTAATCTATGCATAGGGGTTGATGCACGTTTTCTTCCTTGTTTCTCCGGTAGGAATCTTGGGGCACTCTTTGAGGTTCTTTGTGTTGGATTGAATATTATGAATCTAAAGTTATTTGATGCATATCGTATAATTGACCCACGGATACTTGTGGTGACATTGGAGTATCTAGGTGACATTAGGGTTGATTGATGTGTGTCATATGGTGTTATTTTACTACGTACTCTAGGGCTGTTCGTGACACTTATAGGAATAGCTCAATGGATTGATCGGAAAGAATAACTTTGAGGTGGTTTCATACCCTACAAACGATTTCGTCTTATGTACTCCATGATAGGAACTTTGGAGTGAATTTTGTCACACGTTGAGGGATTGCCATATGATCTAATTATGTTATCATTTTTTAGAGCACTTGCACTAGTGAAAGTATGAACCCTAGGCCTTGTTTTCAAGCATTACAATACTGCTTTTGCTCACTTTTCCTACTAGTTACCTTGCTGTTTATATATTTTCAGATTGCACAAACCTATATCTACTATCCATATTACACTTGTATCACCATCTCTTCGCCGAACTAGTACACCTATACAATTTACCATTGTATTGCCTGTGTTGGGGACACAAGAGACTCTTTGTTATTTGGTTGCATGGTTGTTTGAGAGAGACCATCTTCATCCTATGCCTCCCATGGATTGATAAACCTTAGGTCATCCACTTGAGGGAATTTTTTTGTTGTCCTACAAAACTCTGCACTTGGAGGCCCAACAACATCTACTAGGATAAAGTTGCATAGTAGACATCAAGCTCTTTTCTGGCGTTGTTGCCGGGGAGGTTAGTGCTTTATGGTATATCTTTAGATCTTGCAATTGAATCTTTTAGTTTCTTGTTTTATCACTAGTTTAGTCTATAAAAGAAAACTACAAAAAATGGAATTGAGGTTGCCTCATATACTTCATCTTTTTAATGTCTTTCATGAAAATGATGGAAAGGAAAATTGTGCTCAAGTTTTAGAATAAGAAGTCAATACAATGTTTGGCTCTAAATCGTACTAATGATGATTGCAATAGTCATGATAAAGATATAAGCATGCCAATTTTTGTGGAGTGAATAGAGTTTGTGGAGACATGCCTTATAGGGATGATAAATATTGTAAGAAGCATAAACATGATGAAACCGATCGGTGTCTTAACGTGATAAACAAATTCGCTACAAAGTTATGCTCTCTTCATCCCATTACTTGTGAACTTTGCAATAGAGTTGATCATCTTAATTTTCATTGCATATTTTTTCATGATCGAATCATGACCAATTATTGCAATAACTTGATCACCCTTGAACTTTATAATGAACTTTGTTTATTTTTGGGGTGTGAAGAAGAGTTGGTTTGAAGCATTCATATTCACCGACCATGTTGAAACTACTCTTAAAGAACTATATATGTTTTGCGTGGTAAACTGCAAGGAAAATGCTTATATTGCCAACTATAGAAAGATGGGAGAACAAATAGAATATACAAGAAGTAATAATGAAAGGGTAAAGCGCTCCACTTTCCCTCCTATTGTCTCTCGTGATGAAACAGGTAACGAGAATGAGCTTCCTATGCAACGAATCTCATCAAAAAGGAGCTCCAAAAAGTTGATTAAACGCACACATGATGTGGAGAAGAAAAAGAAAAGACGAAGAAGCAAATGTAAAAAGGTATCCCTCCCAAATGATGTTGCTCCTATTATTGTTATGCCTCATGAGAGTGAATCAAAAATAAATGTGGAAGATGATATACTTGATGATGATATTGATTCTTTGCCCTATGGTACAACGTCCGAAGAAACTATTGAGGATGATTTTGTTATGCCTATTACCCATTGTGATGATTATGATTGGGAAAGTAATGATACTTGTTATGATCTTGAGAATCTTTTTGGCACCAACTTAGAAAATTGTGATGATAATAATTGATATACTATTGGTGTTATTCATACTATTAATGATGAGAGACATTATGCTTATGATATGCAAAACCACATGCTTGGGGATGCTATGTTTGATGAGAATGACATGTTTGAGAATTTATTTGCTGCAATTAATGTTTGTCCCAAGCTTGGGGATGCTATGTTTAATGAAGATGATATTTTTATCCCCTAAGTTTTTATGTGCAAATTTATTATGATGATAGCATGCCTCCTACTTATGATGATTGCAATATTTATGAAAGTGGGCTTGGAAGAGTGTCAACTTTAGATAATTATCCCACCATTTTGGAGGGTGTTGAATCTTATTATAATCATAAGAGTGGATTTCGACAGGTCATGACTTTATTTAGTAATGATCCCACTATCTTGGAAGAGGTTTCAATTGATTATGATGAGAACAAAGTTGCTACTTATGATGATTATTGTGATGACACTTATGTTATAAAAAGTAGTGATGATTATATATGTAAAACTTGTCATGATTATGATTACCCTTTTTCTGAACATTACTCTTTTAGTGTGAAAACAATCTATAGTATTCGAGTTTCTTATGATACTCTCACTATTCCGAATGAGAAGAATCTTGCTTCTGTGGAGAGTAGTAAAATTTCTATGCTTGTGGATCATGAAAAGAATGCTTAATGTGAAAGCTATATTGCTGAATTCATTCCTGATGCTACTGAAAATTATTATGAGGGAGAAATATATGCTTGTAGGAGTTGCAATAATATCAAGTTTCCTCTCTATGTGTTGAATTGAAGTTATGCTTGTTTTGCTCCTATGCTAGTTGATTCTTGTTCCCATGAATTGTTTGCTCACAAATCCCTATGCATAGGAAGTGGGTTAGACTTAAATGTGCTAGTAATATGCTTGATGATGCTCCCATTATGTTTAATTCTTACCTTTTATGTGAGCATCATCAAAATCATCATGCCTTGCTGGGGGTGTTAAACAATAACGCTTGTTGGGAGGCAACCTAATTTTATTTTGTGTTTCTTGTTTTTGCTTCTATTTTTCAATAAATACACTATAATACTTCTATAGTAATTGTGTTTTAGTGTTTTGATTAGTGTTTGATCCAAGTAAGACCTTTGGGGTGGTCTATGGTGATAGTTGATTTGATCTTGCTTAAAAACAGAAACTTTTGCACTCATTGACAGAATTTCAGAAATTCACAGAAGTGTGATTTCGATCTATATTTTTTACACAAGATTTATATACAAATTTCTTAGAGTTTTCTAATTTTTCAAAATTGTTGGAGTTACAGAAGTATACGAAGTTTACAGATTACTACAAATTGTTCTGTTTTTGACAGATTCTGTTTTCATTGTGTTGTTTGCTTATTTTGATGAATCTATGGGTAGTATCGGAGGGTATGAACCATGGAGAAGTTGGAATACAGTAGATATAACACCAATATAGAATGAGTTCACAACAGTACCAAAGTGGTGATTTTCTTTATTATACTAACGGAGCTTATGAGTTTTCTGTTGAGTTTTGTGTTGTGAAGTTTTCAAGTTTTGGGTAAAGATTTGATGGACTATGGAACAAGGAGTGGCAAGAGCCTAATCTTGGGGATTCCCAAGGCAGACCAGAGTAATATTCAAGGACATCTAAGCATCTAAGCTTGGGGATGCCCCGGATGGCATCCCCTCTTTCGTCTTCGTCCATCGGTAAATTTACATGAGGCTACATTTTTATTCACCACATGATATGTGTTTTGCTTGGAGCGTCTTGTATGATATGAGTCATTGCTTTTTAGTTTGCCACAATTATCCTTGATCTACACACATTTTGAGAGGGACACACATTAGTCATGAATTTATTAGAATACCCCATGTGCTTCACTTATATCTTTTTGAGCCGGGTAGTTGTTCTAGTGCTTCACTTATATCTTTTAGAGCACAACAGTGGTTTTATTTTGAAGAAATTGATGAACTCTCATGCTTCACTTATATTATTTTAAGAGTCTTGAAACAGCATGGTAATTTGCTTAGGTTATGATTTTAGTCCTAATATGATGGGCATCCAAGAGGGATATAAAAAAAACTTTCATATAAAGAGCACCGAATACTATGAGAAGTTTGATTCCTTGCATATTGTCTTGAGATATAAAGATGGTGATATTAGAGTCATGCTAGTGAGTAATTGTGGATTGGTAGAAATACTTTTGTTAAAGTTTGTGATTCTTGAAGCATGCACGTATAGTGAACCATTATGTGAGGAAGTCGAAGCATGATTTATTTTTTGATTGTCTTCCTTACGAGTGGCGGTCGGGGACGAGCGATGGTCTTTTCCTACCAATTTATCCCCCTAGGAGCATGCATGTAGTACTTTGTTTCGATATCTAATAAATTTTTGCAATAAGTATGTGAGTTCTTTACGACTAATGTTGAGTCCATGGATTATACGCACTCTCACTCTTCCACCATTGCTAGCCTCTCTAGTCCCGCGCAACTTTCGTCGGTGCATTAAACCCACCTTATACCCATCCTCAAAACAGCCACCATATCTACCTATCATGGCATTTCCATAGCCATTCCAAGATATATTGCCATGCAACTTCCACTGTTCTGTTTATTATGACACATACCATCATTGTCATATTTGCTTTGCATGGTCATGTAGTTGGCACAGTATTTCTGGCTTAGCCACCGTTCATATTTTTTTATACATATCACTCTTGATCATTGCACATCCCGGTACACTACCAGAGGCATTCATATAGAGTAATATCTTTTGTTCTAGTATCAAGTTGTAATCCTTGAGTTGTAAAGTAAATAAAAGTGTGATGATCATCATTATGATTAGGGCACTATCCCATGTGAGGAAAGGATGATGGAGACTATGATTCCCTCACAAGTTGGAATGAGTCTCCGGATTTTATAAAAAATGAAAGAGGCCAAAGAAGTCCACTAAACAAATTAGAGAAAAGGGAGAAGGGACAATGTTACTATCCTTTTTCCACACTTGTGCTTCAAAGTAGCACCATGATCTTCATTATAGAGAGTCTCCTATGTTGTCACTTTCATATACTAGTGGGGATTTTTCCTTATATAACTTGGCTTGTATATTCCAATGATGGGCTACCTCAAATTTCCCTAGGTATTTGTGAGCAAGCGAGTTGGATGCGCACCCACTTAGTTTCTTTTTGAGCTTTCATAAACTTGTAGCCCTAGTGCATCCGTTGCATGGAAATCCCTACTCACTCACATTGATATCTATTGATGGGAATCTCCATAGCCCGTTGATACGCCTAGTTGATGTGAGACTATCTCCTTCTTTTTGTCTTCTCCACAACCACCATATTCTATTCCACCTATAGTGTTATATCCATGGCTCACGCTCATGTATTGTGTGAAAGTTGAAAAAGTTTGAGAACATCAAAAGTATGAAACAATTGTTTGGCTTGTCATCGAGATTATTCATGATTTAATACTATGTGTGATGAAGATGGAGCATAGACAGAACATATGATTTTGTAGGGATAAATTTCTTTGGCCATGTGCTACGTCTTGAGCTTGCGTTGGTTTTCCTTGAAGAGGAAAGGGTGATGCAGCAATAGTAGCATAAGTATTTCCCTCGGTTTTTGAGAATCAAGGTATCAATCCAGTAGGAGGCTGCTCAAAAGTCCCACGCGCCTACACAAACAAACAAGAACTCGCAACCAACGCAATAAAGGGGTTGTCAATCCCTTCAAGGCCACTTGCGAAAGTGAGATCTGATAGAGATAATATGATAAGATAAATATATTTTTTGTATTTATAATATAAATTGGAAAAGTAAAGATGCAAATAAAAGTAGATTGAAAGCTTATATGATAAAAGATAGACACGGGGGGCATAGGTTTCACTAGTGGCTTCTCTCAAGATAGCATAAGTATTACGGTGGGTGAACAAATTACTGTCGAGCAATTGATAGAAAAGCGAATAATTATGAGATTATCTAGGCATGATCATGTATATAGGCATCACGTCCGTGACAACTAGACTGACTCCTGCCTACATCTACTACTATTACTCCACACATCGACCGCTATCCAGCATGCATCTAGAGTATTAAGTTCATAAAGAACAGAGTAACGCATTAAGAAAGATGACATGATGTAGAGGGATAAACTCATGCAATATGATATAAACCCCATCTTTTTATCCTCGATGCCAACAATACAATACGTGCCTTGCTACCCCTGCTGTCACTGGAAAAGGACACCGCAAGATTGAACCCAAAGCTAAGCACTTCTCCCATTGCAAGAAAGATCAATCTAGTAGGCCAAACCAAACTGATAATTCGAAGAGACTTGCAAAGATAACTTAATCACATATAAAAGAATTCAGAGGAGATTCAAATATTTCTCATAGATAAACTTGATCATAAACCCACAATTCATTGGATCTCGACAAACACACCGCAAAAAGAGTTACATCGAATAGATCTCCAAGAAGATCGAGGAGAACTTGGTATTGAGATTCAAAGAGAGAGAAGAAGCCATCTAGCTAATAACTATGGACCCGAAGGTCTGTGGTAAACTACTCACAACTCATCGGAGAGGCCTTGAAGATGATGTACAGGCCCTCCATGGTCGATTCCCCCTCCGACGAAGCGCCGGCAATGGCTCCAAGATGGGATCTCGCGGATACAGAAGGTTACGGCGGTGCAATTAGGTTTTCGTGGGCTCATCTGATGTTTTCGGGGTACATGGGTATATATAGGAGGAAGAAGTAGGTCGGTGGACGCCCGAGGGGCCCACAAGACAAGGGGTGCACCTAGTAAGGGGGGCCCTCCACCCTCGTGGCC
The DNA here is from genome assembly GCF_018294505.1 of Triticum aestivum. Taxonomy (NCBI): domain Eukaryota; kingdom Viridiplantae; phylum Streptophyta; class Magnoliopsida; order Poales; family Poaceae; genus Triticum; species Triticum aestivum. Next base: position 301,575,614 of record NC_057795.1, on the reverse strand, counting down.
GCCTCGGTTGTTGCTTGACTTCCACTCCAAGTCCTCTGGATCACGTTCGTTCCAAAAATCACGCTCCCGAAGGTTTCATTCCGTTTGGACTCCGTTTGATATTCCTTTTCTTCGAAACACTGAAACAGGCAAAAAAACAACAATACGGGCTTGGCCTCCGGTTAGTAGGTTAGTCCCAAAAATGGTATAAAAGTGTAAACTAAAGCCCATAAACATCCAAAACGGGTAATATAAAAGCATGGAACAATCAAAAATTATAGATACATTGGAGACGTATCAAGGATCCCCAAGCTTAATTCCCGCTCATCGTCGAGTAGGTAAATGATAAAAACAGAATTTTTGATGTGGAATGCTACCTAGCATAATTCTCAATGTAATTTTCTTTATTGTGGCATGAATGTTCAGATCCAAATGATTCAAAATAAAAGTTCATATTGACATAAGAAATAATAATACTTCAAGCATACTAATCAAGCAATCATGTCTTCTCAAAATAACATGGCTAAAGAAAGTTATCCCTAAAAAATCATATAGTCTGGCTGTTGCTCTAACTTCATCACACAAAGTATTTAATCATGCACAACCCCGATGACAATCCAAGCAATTGTTTCATACTTTAGTAATCTCAAACTTTTTCAACTTTCACGCAATACATGAGCGTGAGCCATGGACATAGCACTATATGTGGAATAGAATGGTGGTTGTGGAGAAGACAAAAAAGGAGGAAGATAGTCTCACGTCAACTAGGCATATCAACGGGCTATGGAGATGCCCATTAATAGATATCAATGTGAGTGAGTAGGGATTGCCATGCATCCAACTCGCTTGCTCATGAAGACCTGGGGCATTTTGACGAATCCCATCATTGGAATATACAAGCCAAGTTCTATAATGAAAATTCGCACTAGTATATGAAAGTGCCAACATAGGAGACTCTCTATCATGAAGATCATGGTGCTACTTTGAAGCACAAGTGTGGTAAAAAGGATAGTAGCATTGTCCCTTCTCTCTTTTTCTCTCATTTTTTTGTTTGGCCTTTCTCTTTTTTTTATTTGGCCTTTCTATTTTTTTTGTAAAGTCCGAAGTCTCATCCCGACTTGTGGGGGAATCATAGTCTCCATCATCCTTTCCTCACTGGGACAATGCTCTAATAATGAAGATCATCACACTTTTATTTACTTACAACCCAAGATTACAACTCAATACTTAGAACAAGATATGACTCTATATGAATGCCTCGCGGTGTACCAGGATATGCAATGAATCAAGAGTGACATGTATGAAAATTATGAAGGTGTCCTTGCCACAAATACGATGTCAACTACATGATCATGCAAAGAGCAATATGACAATGATGATCTGTGTCATATAAACAAAACAGTGGAAAGTTGCATGGCAATATATCTTAGAATGGCTATGGAAATGCCATGATAGGTAGGTATGGTGGCTGTTTTGAGGAAGGATATGGTAGGTGTATGGTACCGGCAAAAGTTGTGCGGCACAAGAGAGGCTAGCAATGGTGGAAGGGTGAGAGTGCGTATAATCCATGGACTCAACATTAGTCATAAAGAACTCATGTACTTATTGCAAAAATCTACAAGGCATTGAAAACAAAGTACTACGCGCATGCTCCTAGGGGATAGATTGGTAGGAAAAGACCATCGCTCGTCCCCCACCGCCACTCATAAAGAAGACAATCAATAAATAAAATTGTGCTCCAACTTCATCACAAAGCGGTTAACCATACGTGCATGCTACGGGAATCACAAACTTCAACACAAGTATTCTTTAAATTTATAATCACCCAACTAGCATGACTTTAATATTACCACCTCTATATCTCAAAACAATTATCAAGTATCAAACTGATCATAGCATCCAATTCACTATCTATGATAGTTTTTATTATACCCAACTTGGATGCTCATCATTCTAGGACCAATTTTATAACCAAAGCAAATACCATGCTATTCTAAGAGACTCTAAAAATAATATAAGTGAAGCATGAGAGACTAACAATTTCTACAAAATTAAATCACCGCCGTGCTCTAAAAGATATAAGTGAAGCACTAGAGCAAAAACTATATAGCTCGAAAATATAAGTGAAGCACATAGAGTATTCTAATAATTCTAATCAAGTGGGCTTCTCCCAAAAGGTGTGTAAAGCAAGGATGATTGTGGTAAACTAAAAAGCAAAGACTAATATCATACAAGACGCTCCAAGCAAAACACATATCATGTGGCGAATAAAAATATAGCTCCAAGTAAAGTTACCGATAAACGAAGACGAAAGAGGGGATGCTTTCCGGGGCATCCCCAAGCTTAGGCTTTTGGCTATTCTTGAATATCTTGGGGTTCCATGGGCATACCCAATCTTAGGCTCTTGCCACTCCTTATTCCATAATCCATCAAATCTTTACCCAAAACTTGAAAACTTCACAACACAAAACTCAATAGGAAATCTCATAAGCTCCGTTAGTGAAAGAAATAAAAACCACAACATAAGGTACTGTAATGAACTCATTATTTATTTATATTGGTGTTAAACCTACTGTATTCCAACTTCTCTATGGTTCATACCCTTACATACTAGCCATAGATGCATCAAAATAAGCAAACAACACACGAAAAACAGAATCTGTCAAAAACAGAACAGTCTGTAGCAATCTGTAACTCTCGAATACTTCTGGAACTCTAGAAATCCTACCAAAAGAGGAAGTCCTGGTAAATATGTCTATTGATCTACATCAAAAAGAATCAACGCAAGAGCACGTTTCTGTGAATTACTAAAATTATTTTCGTGCGCGCAAAGTTTCTGTTTTTCAGCAGAATCAAATTAACTATTACCATAGGTTATCCTATAGGTTCTACTTGGCACAAACACTAATTAAAACATAAAAACACATCTAAACAGAAGGTAGATGCAAAATTTATTACTAAACAGAAGCAAAAACAAAGAAACTAAAATAAAATTGGGTTGCCCCCCTACTAGCGCTATCGTTTAACGCCCCTAGCTAGGCATAAAAGCGAGGATAGATCTAAGTAGTGCCATCTTTGGTACTCAATTCATAAGTAGCTCGCATGATAGATTCATAAGGTAATTTGACTTTTTTCTTGGAAAGTGCTCCATGCCTTTCCTTAATGAAAATTGGAATCTAATATTCCCTTCCTTCATATCAATAATCGCACCAATCGTTCTAAGGAAAGGTCTACCAAGAATAATAGGACAAGAAAGATTGCAATCTATATCAAGAACGATAAAATCTACGGGCACCAAATTCCTATTTGCAACAATGAGAACATCATTGATCCTTCCCATTGGCTTTTTAATGGTGGAATCCGCAAGGTGCAAATTTAAAGAGCAATCATCAAGATCATGGAAACCTAGAATATCACATAAAGTTTTCGGAATCGTGGAAACACTAGCACCCAAATCACACAAAGCATAACACTCATGATCTTTAATTTTAATCTTTATAGTAGGTTCCCACTCATCCTTAAGTTTTCTAGGTATAGAAACTTCCAAATTAAGTTTTTCATCAAAAGATTGCATCAAGGCATCAACAATATGTATGGTAAAAGCTTTATTTTGACTATAAGCATGAGGAGAATTCACAACGGATTGCAACAGGGAAATACAATCTTCTAAAGAACAATTATCATAATTAAATTCCTTGAAATCCAAGATAGTGGGTTCAATGCTATTTAAAGTCTTGAGCTCTCCAATCCCACTTTTACCAAATTTAGCATCAAGATCTAAAAACTCCGAATCATAGGGACGCCTGTTAACTAAAGTTGACTCATCTCCAGTCCCATCATTATTAAGATTCATATTGCAAAACAAAGATTTAATAGGGGACACATCAATAACTTTTAGATCTTCATCATTATTTTCATCTAACTTTTCTGGTTTGGCAGCCATCTTATTGACTAAGGTAGCTTGCTTATCAGAAATTTGGGCTATAGAATTTTCAAGCCGAGTAATTTGAGAGTTCAAACCATAAAATTCTTTAGACATATCATCAAGATATTTGTTCATAAACCCCATAAAACTTTTTTGTTCTTTAAGCTCTTTTCTGAAGAAATTATTATGCTCAAATTGTAAAGTCATAAAACTTCTAACGTTTGATTCAATCTCTTCCAACCTTCTAAGATGAAGGTCGGTGTTCTTAGGCAAATCCATAAGGGAAAACAGGCACACAAGAAGAAGAGCGAAAGAGAGAGGAGATTGGGAAAGAGAGGGCGAATAAAACGGTAAGGGGGAAGTGGGGGAGAGGAAAACGAGAGGCAAATGCCAAATAATGTAAGTGCGAGAGAGATGAGTTTGTGATGGGTACTTGGTATGTCTTGACTTGAGCGAAGACCTCCCCAGCAACGGCGCCAGAAATCGTCTTGAGCTTCCGTTGGTTTTCCTTGAAGAGGAACGGGTGTTGCAGCAATAGTAGCATAAGTATTTCCCTCAGTTTTTGAGAACCAAGGTATTAATCTAGTAGGAGGCTCCTCAAAAGTCCCACACACCTACATAAACAAACAAGAACTCGCAACCAACGCAATAAAGGGATTGTCAATCCCTTCAAGGCCACTTGCGAAAGTGAGATCTGATAGAGATAATATGATAATATAAATATATTTTTGGTATTTTATAATATAAATTAGAAAAGTAAAGATGCAAATATAAGTAGATTGAAAGCTTATATGATAAAAGATAGACCCGGGGGCCATAGGTTTCAGTAGTGGCTTCTCTCAAGATAGCATAAGTATTATGGTGGGTGAACAAATTACTGTGGAGCAATTGATAGAAAAGCGAATAATTATGAGATTATCTAGGCATGATCATGTATATAGGCATCACGTCCATGACAAGTAGACCAACTCTTGCCTGCATCTACTACTATTACTCCACACATCGACCTCTATCCAGCATGCATCTAGAGTATTAACTTCATAAAGAACAGAGTAACGCATTAAGAAAGATGACATGATGTAGAGGGATAAACTCATGCAATATGATATAAACCCCATCTTTTTATCCTCGATGGCAACAATACAATACATGTCTTGATGCCCCTGCTGTCACTGGGAAAGGACACCGCAAGATTGAACCCAAAGCTAAGCACTTCTCCCATTGCAAGAAAGATCAATCTAGTAGGCCAAACCAAACTGATAATTCGAAGAGACTTGCAAAGATAACTTAATCACACATAAAAGAATTCAGAGGAGATTCAAATATTTCTCATAGATAAACTTGATCATAAACCCACAATTCATCGGATCTCGACAAACACACCGCAAAAAGAGTTACATCGAATAGATCTCCAAGAAGATCGAGAGAACTTGGTATTGAGACTCAAAGAGAGAGAAGAAGCCATCTAGCTAATAACTATGGACCCGAAGGTCTGTGGTAAACTACTCACAACTCATCAAAGAGGCCTTGGAGATGATGTAGAGGCCCTCCATGGTCGTTTCCCCCTCCAGCGGAGCGCCGGCGAAGGATCCAAGATGGGATCTCATGAATTCAGAAGGTTACGGCGGTGGAATTAGGTTTTCGCGGGCTCATCTGATGTTTTCGGGGTACATGGGTATATATAGGAGGAAGAAGTAGGTCGGTGGATGTCGGTGTTGAAACAGGCAGATCTCGGGTAGGGGGTCCCGATTTGTGCGTCTTAGGCTGATGGTAACATGAAGCAAGGGACACAATGTTTACCCAGGTTCGGGACCTCTCGATGGAGGATATGAGTAGTACAAGAGTAGATCTACCACGAGATCGTAGAGGCTAAACCCTAGGAGCTAGCCTATGATGATTATGATTGTAATTGTGATCGGCCTTCTAAGGACCAACCTCTCCGGTTTATATAGACACCAGAGAGGGCTAGGGTTTACATGGAGTCGGTTACAAGGAAGGAAACATAATATCTGGATCACCAAGCTTGCCTTCCACGCAAAGGAGAGTCCCATCCGGACACGGGGCGGAGTCTTGAGTCTTGTATCTTCACGCTTCAATAGTCCGGACGATGTATATAGTCCGGCTGTCTGGATACCCCCTAATCCAGGACTCCCTCAGTAGCCCCTGAACCAGGCTTCAATGATGATGAGTCTGGCGTGCTGTCTTGTCTCTGGCATTGCAAGGCGGGTTCCATCTCCGAATACTCCAAAGTAATTATCGAACACTTAGACTTTGTCCGGATCTGCGAGACGATCTTCACATACCTTTATAGGGAACATAGCATAAATCTGATCTGCTGGCAATCTTCATACGTCGTGCTCTTGCATCGTGGCCTGGTCCAACACGAACCGGCGTTTCTCACCCTACCCCGACTCGCGTTGCGAGGCGGTTTTATTCGCACGTCCTGCCAAAGCAGAGATCGTGTTCCTCTTATTACGGGATCTTTCATCAATAAGGGTGTGTGTGACCCCACAGCGACCGTTGGTATGACTATGTGTGTTTTTAGATAAGCCTCAAGCGGTCATGCTGAGGACTCTTGATATTCATCCCCTTTATAAAGGGGTCGAGGCCTATGCCTCTTTTCCACCTCCCTCGTGCCTTCTCGCACCTCGAGTTCTAACACCCGAGACCTAAGCCCAAACACCCCAGATCCTCCAATATGTCCGGATCCAACCCTCAAGGCCGGTGGGTGGCCTCCTCGATCCAAGAGGAGGACATTGCGAGGCTTAGGGAGGTCGGATACCTGACCGCCGACATCCAGCATAGGCTTCCTACCCCAGGACAGGTCATCCCTACACTAGAGCCCAATGAGAGTGTCGTGTTCGTCCCTCACTTCCTCCGCGGCTTGGGCCTCACCCTCGATCCCTTTGTGAGGGGGCTCATGTTTTATTACGGGTTGTATTTTCATGATCTGGCCCCAGACGCTATCCTCCATATCTCATCATTCATCATTGTATGCGAGGCCTTTCTCCACGTCACTCCACACTTCAGCTTATGGCTCAAGACCTTTAATGTGAAGCCGAAGATGATCGAGGGGAGACATGTGGAGTGCGGAGGTGTCATAATAAGCATGAACGCCGATGCCCCATGGACAGAGGGTTCTTTCCCAGAAGTATCCGATGTATGGCAGCGGAGGTGGTTTTATGCCACAGCTCCCAGAGGCACAAAGTGGGTAGCCTCCGCCGAGTTCCGCTCGGGCCCTCCTCCACAACTAGCATCTTGGACCGACATAGGACAGAATTGGGGGCCCAGCGGCGATGTACTAGTACTGCAGAAGCGCATCCGGGAGGTTCTTGAGAGGGACATTAATCTTGTCGGCATAATTCAACTGATGTTAATTCGATGGATGTTGCCGTGCCAACGCCGGCCTCTCCAGATGTGGGAGTTCAATCCAGAGGGTCCGCGGACTGTCAAGCACTTCTTCGGTCTGAAGCTCGAAGGGATGTGCAAATTATTCTTCGGACGACAAGTAGAGTGTCCGGACACCATCGAGGATGTGGGCCTAAGCTGCAATCGCCTAGATACCCAAGTAAGTAACCTTGATACCGGACACTATGTTTTATATTTGCCATAGTTGTCATTCTGAAAATCATCCGTGGCCAGGAATGGCTCAGCAAGGCAGAGAGAATCAAGTGTCCGGTGCCGCTTCCCGAAGGCTCGCCTAGTCCAACCATTGCCAAGATGCTTGACCGGGTGCTCAGCAGAATGCCCTCAGGGAAGGACAAGGGGAAGAACAGGGAAACCGAACTTCACACGCTGCGCATCCAAACTGGGGGAATTGTTACCTCCCCTAAGGAGGATAGTCGGGAAGGGGAGGCTAAAGCGTCCTCCCCGCGCGGGAAGAAGAGGGCCGCCTCCGAAGACTTGGAGATGGAGATGCCCAAGCAAGGGGAAAAGGTATCACCAGGGGGTTCTGCCCTGACGGGCGCCCTCACCACATCGTGCCCACCAATGGGCCAGCCCTCCACCGCGCTGTAAGTTAATCGTTAATTCGAACGTACTGCATTTCTCCGAGACCAATAACTAGGATTCGTCTTTTGTAGTCCGGCTAGCAGCTCTTCTCAATAGAGTTCTTCTTTGGGGGATCTTCCTCCGGGGATGATGGAGAGCGAGACTCCACCCACCTCTCCGCCTCATGAAGCGGGTGACATCGAGGTGTCGTCACGGAGGAGTCCAGACCTGCCGAAGCCGGAGGCTAATACGTCAGCCGCCCTGAGCCCGGGGCGTTTGGCTCCCACGGGGGGCGATGAGAAGGGTTCGGCATAGTTTGATGTCCGACCGGATATACTGATGGCCCTTCTGGAGTGAGTTGCGCTGTCGGAGGAGCACCGCTCATTAATGAGCGTGGTGCTTAAGAAGATTTCATCCGCTACAAGCGGTTTGAATGAGGCATTTACGAGCCTGCTCAGAGGCTTTGAGGTATGTAGTGAAAAATACACAATTTTTGGCAGTGAGGCACGCGCTAGGTGTGCTCGATATGGATAGTAGCCACTGAGACTCTGGTTGCCCGCCCTAGGCGGCAAACGGAGGATCATATTTTGTAAGTACTGATTGCGCTGTACATATGCGCAGGTGTCTAAGGATCCGGCTGCCGAACAGTCCATTGAAGTTGCCGAACTAAGGAGGCAAATTGGATCTATTGATGCCAATATGACGCTGGTGAACGAGCGGCTGAACGAGTCACAAGGTATGTGCTCTTCTTTTCGTATTTGTATAGGAAAATATGAGAGTGGCATAATATTAATGCGATATGCTTGGACTGCAGATGGTGCTGCTGCCGTAGAAGCCCTGAGGGCGGAACTTGCCCAGGCCAAGGAACAAGCTCGGGTTAACAATGCGGCTGCCCTAAAGGCGGCCGAAGAATTGAGAGCCGAACAGGCTACTCATCACCGAAGCGAGGAAAAAATAGCCGAAATGGCTATTGAGTTGAAAAATGTCGTCGACCGGTATGCACTCCTTGAAAAGGAGCATAAGTCTAGTTCGGCCGACCTAAACAAGGTACGTAATGCCACCAAGGAGATGCGGACCAAGGTCAGGAGTGTACGGGAGGAGCTTCAATAGGCCGGTAAAATCGCGGCTGGGGGCTCCTACTTACTGCGGACGAAATTTTTGGATCCGAAGTATGCTCCCCTGGATGGACGCTGGAGTCCTGCAGATGCGTATGCGGACTTAGCAAAGAGTACAGCTGATGCCGCCAAGTTCTTCGAGGATCAAGGTGATAAGGTAGTGGAGAAGCTTTTCTGGTCGCAATTCAATGCTCCCACTCGCCCGCTGCCCTTAAGTGACAAGATGGCTGCTGTAGCGGAGCTTCACAGGCTGTCCGGGCTTGCAATGCGGTCTGTAATAGACCATCTTTGGCCGAAGGGGCCTAAGCCGGACAGTTACTTTGGTTTGGTGCAACAATTCCTTGGGGTCGTGCTTCGGATCGAAGCCATGAGAAGGTCGGTGTGCATAGAGGGTGCATGAATGGCTCTTGCCCGCGTTAAAGCCTATTGGAAAGATATGGAGGCCACCATTATAGCGACCCAGAACCCAGCGGGAGGCCAGTATTCGGCCGAGCACTACTTGGAGCAGGTGACAGAAGGTGCCCGCTTAATAGAGGCGCAGTGCTTGAAGAGTATATTGTTCGAATGAAACATCGAATCATTGTAAAAATAATGTCATTTTGATTATGAGGCTATATTTATATTTTTTGCCTGCAAGTATTATTGTGTCCCTTGTGCGGCCGTTTATATATATATATATATATATATATATATATATATATATATATAAGTAATCCGAAAGTTAGCAGTCGTTGGCTTCAGCCCCCACGCATACAATGCGGGGGTGTTTGCAAAAAATGTGCGTAATCACACTTGATCCAACGTCTTGGTCCATTAAGGAGGTGATCGCACGTCGAACTAGGCAACCTGACTATATAGCTATAACACTTTCGCTTAGCCATGGGAGTCTAACGGTGGGGCTACTATGTAGCCCCTAGTACTTTTGCGTGCATACGAATAGGGGCGCATATGTACATGGCCGGGAAACGGCCCTTCGTTAATGCGGAGGGATCCTAAAGATTCCGATAAGTCTTCGAGTGGTTGAACAGTCTCTCGATGTATCATGACAGTCAGTTTTCGGCTTTCTCTCCTGAGGTGCTCATCCGGAATAACCAGGGCACAATCGCAGTAGTTCTCCTTTGGCCACCTTAGCCGATAAGAACGGAACGTAAGGCGGCAAACCCAGGAGCCGGGCAAACCCAACATTTGACCAAAGACATGATTCGGAGCTGATGCATATAAGGCCAAATTCGTGACGCCGAACACTCCCGAAGGTATTCGGACTTCATAACAAAAAATGGGCTGAAGAACGCCCTTTCATTGGAAACCCTGAATTTCCAGGTACGTGCGTTACTCTGTCGTGGCAAAATGCCAATAACGGCAGTATCCTCTATGGGTGTAGTACCCATGGGATGTGTGAACAACAAGAGGCAATATAAATGGTTTACACAAGGGCTTAATCTAAAGAGAAACCTTTGAGCGGGGCCCTGCTGCATGTCTGCGCCTTTGTCTCCATTGTGCCGTATCCTGGAAAGGTATCGCGCGAACGTTGTCTGTAAAAAAAAAAAGAAAACTCGTAGTAGAGTACAACGTAAATATGCGATGGATAATAAAAGTGTAAGATGTTGGCCTGCCAATAAGGTTGAGCCAAGTGTGGGGCTGTATTAAATATTTATAGCCCCCGGTTTCCTCTATGGGATTACATATACGGTGCCCTGCTTCAGTTTTATCCGGGCTACCGGACTCGTCTAACCGTGTCTGTGGTCTGAATGACCGGTCATGTTTTCTGATATTGGAGGCCGCTTATAGTGCGGCCGCTAGGGCCGTCGCATGTTCCTCTGCGCGTGAACAGCGCTCTGTGTTTCCGTTAACGGTAATGACGCCACGTGGACCGGGCATCTTGAGTGTAAGGTTGGCATAGTGCGGTACTGCGTTGAAGCGGGCGAAGGCCGTTCTTCCAAGCAATGCATGATAGCCGCTTTGGAAGGGTGTGATGGTGAAGGATAGTTCTTCGCTTCTGACGTTTCCTGGGGAGCCGAATGTTACCTCCAGTACGACGGAGCCCCTGCCGTAGGCTTCAACGCCTGGTATCACCCCTTTAAAGGTGGTGTTGCTTTGGCTAATTCTGGATGGGTCTATCCCCATCCTGCGGACAGTGTCCTCGTATATTAAATTGAGACTGCTGCCGCCGTCCATGAGGACGTGGGTGAGATGGTATCCGTCAATTATTGGGTCAAGCACCAAGGCCTATGATCCTCCGTGCCGAATACTGGTTGGGCAGTCCATGTGATCGAAGGTGATCGGACAAGCCGTCCAGTAGTTAGGTGTGGGTACGATGGGATCTGTACCTGCCTTCTCGTTGATGTGTGAGTCGCGTGGATTATGTTTACTATTTTAACCTCTGGTGGGAATTTTTTCTGTCCCCCAGTGTTCGGTTGGCGAGGTTCATCCTCGTCTTCACTTGGTGTTTCCCTCCCCTTGTGTTCGGCATTTAGTTTGCCGGCCTGCTTGAAGACCCAGCATTCTCTATGCGTGTGGTTTGCAGGTTTCTCGGGGGTGCCATGAATTTGGCACAGTCTGTCCAGGACTCTATTTAGACTGGACGGTCCCTCTTTATTGCCTTTAAATAGCTTCTTTTGCTGATCAGGTCGAGAGCCCCTAAATCCGGCATTGACCGTTGTGTTGTCCGGGCTCTCTTCCTTGTTTTGGCGTTTGTTTTTGTTATGTCGTGGCTTCCCATTGCCATCCCTCGTTTCGGATGTGCTGGGATCGTTGGTGCCTTTACGGGCCAGCCAGCTATCTTCACCCACGCAAAAGCGGGTCATAAGGCTTGTTAAGGCTACCATTGTCCTTGGCTTTTCTTGGCCGAGGTGTCTAGCGAGCCACTCGTCGCGGATGCTGTGTTTGAATGCCGCTAAGGCTTCGGCGTCCGAACAATCGACAATTTGATTCTTCTTAGTGAGGAATCTGTTCCAAAGCTTGCGGGCGGACTCTCCGGGCTGTTGGATTATGTGACTTAAATCGTCCGCATCTGGAGGCCGGACATAGGTCCCTTGAAAATTGGCCCTGTAAGCGTCCTCGAGTTCCTCCCAACTCCCAATTGAATTTTTGGGGTGGCTCTTCAACCAGTGTCGAGCTGGTCCCTTCAGTTTGAGGGAAGGTATTTGATGGCGTGGAGGTCATCCTCACGAGCCATGTGAATATGCAGGATAAAATCCTTGATCCAGACCCCTGGGTCTGTCGTTCCATCATATGCCTCTATGTTCACATATTTAAAATCCTGTGGAAATTCATGGTCCAGCACTTCTTCGATGAAGCACACGGGGTGAGCAGCCCCTTTGTATCTGGACGTGATGTGGCATGTCGTCGGCTGTTGCTGTGTCCGGGGCTTATTCCGAACTGGTATTTGGTTGGTATGGTCGTTTTGGTGACCATAGTCCTTCGCCGGGGTGTGTCCTTTGGATCCGTAGATGGGCCTGGCCGCGCCAGCTTTCCTATCCAGGTGCTCATGCAAATCGTGCGCGGCGTTGGTAGCTGCTTTGTTGCAGTTATGAAGCGGTACGGCTGGCTTCCTGGTCGTGTTATTCTTTGGTGGAACGGCTTCGTCGTCGAATTTCGGCAGTAGCTTACGTTTTGGATAGCTCTTTGTATGGCGATCGTCGCCGTATCGTTCTTTAGTGTCTAGCACTTTATTCCATCTGCGGTTGAGTGTTTCCTATGCGGCTTTGAGCCGTTGCTTTTGCTTCTTTAGACTTCTCGTTGTGGCCATAAGCTTTCTGTGGAGGTTATCTCGTTCCACACGTTCTTCCGGAATAATGAATGCATCATCATCCGGACTGTGTTCCTGTCCTGGGGTGGTTTGATGAACTCGTCCCTCAGGATCATTGTGATCGAGCGTCTACTCCAAACTCGGTTCGGCGTGACCTGGCTCGTCCTGCTCCATTGCTGGGTCCATGTGGTCATTGTTGCCTTCAGAGTTTACTGGTATGTCAATCCTTCTTGTGCTCTTGTCGCTATTTTTACTGTTGCTGGACTTTGAGCGGCGCCTGCGTCGTCGTTTTGGCTTTTGCCCGAGGGTTTTATCTTCCGGATTGCTGCCGTCGTCCTCCTTGGGCGTATCCACCATGTATATATCATGTGACGAGGTAGTAGTCCAGCGCCCCAGAGATTCTGAATCTTCTCCTGCATCATCGTCCATACCGTCGATGCCTTCGGAGTCGAAGTCAAGCATGCCAGTTAAATCATCAGCCGTGGCAATGAAGTGGGTGGTGGGTGGGCAACGAATTCCTTCGTCGTCTGCTTACCACTCGAGCCGGACATAGTTCGGCCGAGAGCCTCCTAACAAAGAGAGAGACTTTAATGAGTTCAGCTTGTCGCCAAAGGGCGAGTGTTGGAAGATATCCGCAGCGGTAAACTCCATTACCGGAGCCCAGCCCGGCTCGGCGGGCTCGGGAGCGCGCGGACCGGAACCTGCAACCAGATACGAGTCCGGGGGTCCGGGGTCACCGGCCTTCTTAAAAGTGAGGCCGGTGTTCGGCTCTACCACCGATGAGTGTGCGGCCTGCGGGGCGGAGTCCATCCCTCCGTCCTTAGGCAACGCAGCCTGCTCCGGATTTAGGTCCGGGGCTACTGTAGGGGTAATATCCCGAGCATTGTCTGATAGCAGGTCGAAGCCGTGCTCATCGTGACTGTCCGGTGCTCCTGGCACAGGCCTGAATCCGTCGAAGATCAAGTCTCCGCAAATGTGGACCGTGTAGTTCAAGTTTCCGAACCTGACCTGATAGCTAGGGGCGTAGCTGTCGATCTGCTCCAGATGGCCAAGTGAATTGGCCCGCAGTGCGAAGCCTCCGAACACGAAGATCTGTCCGGGGAGCCCTGGACCGCGTTGTTGACGATCGAAGGCGCCATCAAGCCTTGCAGCGACGGCACGGAGGAACTCTCAATGAAAGCACCAATGTCGGTGTCGAAACTGGCGGATCTCAAGTAGGGGGTCCCGATCTGTGCGTCTTAGGCTAATGGTAACAGGAAGCAAGGGACACAATGTTTACCCAGGTTCGGGCCCTCTCGATGGAGGTAAAACCCTACTTCCTGCTTGATTAATATTGAGGATATGAGTAGTACAAGAGTAGTTCTACCACGAGATCGTAGAGGCTAAACCCTAGGAGCTAGCCTATGATGATTATGATTGTAATTGTAATCGGCCTTCAAAGGACCAACCTCTCCGGTTTATATAGACACCGGAGAGGGCTAGTGTTTACATGGAGTCGGTTAAAAGGAAGGAAACACAATATCCGGATCGTCAAGCTTGCCTTCCACGCAAAGGAGAGTCCCATCCGGACACGGGCCGGAGTCTTGAGTCTTGTATCTTCACGCTTCAATAGTCCGGATGATGTATATAGTCCGGCTGTCCGGATACCCCCTAATCCAGGACTCCCTCAGTGGACGATCGAGGGGCCCACGAGACAGGGGGTGTGCCCAATAGGGGGGCACGCCCTCGACCCTCGTGGCCGCCTCGGTTGTTGCTTGACTTCCACTCAAAGTCCTCTGGATCACGTTCGTTCCAAAAATCACGCTCCCGAAGGTTTCATTCCGTTTGGACTCTGTTTGATATTCCTTTTCTTTGAAACACTGAAATAGGCAAAAAAAACAGCAATACGGGTTGGGCCTCCGGTTAGTAGGTTAGTCCCAAAAATGATATAAAAGTGTAAAGTAAAGCCCATAAACATCCAAAATGGGTAATATAATAGCATGGAACAATCAAAAATTATAGGTACATTGGAGACGTATCACCATGTTATTTCGAGAAGAGATGATTGCTTTATGAGTATGCTTGAAGTATTATTGTTTTTATGTAAATATTAAACTTTTGTTTTGAATCTTATGGATCTGCACATTCATGCCACAATGAATAAAATTACATGATAAATATGTTAGGTAGCATTCCACATCAAAAAAAATATGTTTTTATGATTTACCTACTCGAGGACGAGCAGGAATTAAGCTTGGCGATGCTTGATACGTCGCCAACGTATCTATAATTTTTTATTATTCCATGCTATTATATTATATGTTTTGGATGTTTTATATGCATTAATATGCCATTTTATATTATTTTTGGGACTGGCCTATTAACCTAGAGCCGAGTGCCAGTTTCTGTTTTTCCTTGTTTTTGAGTTTTATAGAAAAAGAATATCAAACGGAGTCCAAACAAGCTGAAAATTTATGGTGATTTTTATGGACCAGAATAGACCCACGGGGCATCGGAGATGGGCCAGAAGAGTCCCGAGGCAACCACAAGGGTGGAGGGCGCGCCCCCTACCTTGTGGGTCCCTCGGGAACCCCCCTGATGTGAGACCGACACCAAAAATTCCTATAAAACACGAAACCTCCAGGAAGAAACCGAGATCGGGAGTTCCACCGCCGTAAGCCTCTGTAGCCACGAAAAACCAATCAGGAGCCCATTTTGGCACCTTGCCGGAGGGGGAACCTTCACCGGTGGCCACCTTCATCATTCCAGCGGTCTCCATGACGCGCGCGTTCTTGATTTGGCACGATCTTGATGTACCACGAGCTTTGTTACTATAGTTGGATCATATGGTGTTTCTCCCCCTCTATCTTATTGTGATGAATTGAGTTTTACCTTTGGGGTTTCACTATTATCGGATTGAATACTATTATGGATTTGAGAACACTTGATGTATGTCTTGCGTGGGATACCCGTGGTGACAATGGGGTGTTATATTGATTCACTTGATGTATGTTTTGGCACTCAGCTCGCGGATCCCCGAGGTGACATTGGGGTAATCTATGCATAGGGGTTGATGCACATTTTCGTCCTTGTTTCTCCGGTAGGAATCTTGGGGCACTCTTTGAGGTTCTTTGTGTTGGATTGAATATTATGAATCTAAAGTTGTTTGATGCATATCATATAATTGACCCACGGATACTTGTGGTGATATTGGAGTATCTAGGTGACATTAGGTTTGATTGATGTGTGTCATATGGTGTTATTTTACTACGGACTCTAGGGCTGTTTGTGACACTTATAGGAATAGCTCAATGGATTGATCGGAAAGAATAACTTTGAGGTGGTTTTGTACCCTACAAACAATTTCGTCTTATGTTCTCCGTGATAGGAACTTTGGAGTGACTTTTGTCGCATGTTGAGGCATTGCCATGTGATCTAATTATGTTATCATTGTTGAGAGAACTTGCACTAGTGAAAGTATGAACCCTAGGCCTTGTTTTCAAGCATTACAATACCATTTTTTTCTCACTTTTCCTACTAATTACCTTGTTGTTTTTATATTTTCAGATTACAAAAACCTATATCTAGTATCCATATTACACGTGTATCACCATCTCTTCGCCGAACTAGTGCACCTATACAATTTACCATTGTATTGGTGTGTTGGGAACACAAGAGATTCTTTGTTATTTGGTTGCAGGGTTGTTTGAGAGAGACCATCTTCATCCTACGCCTCCCACGGATTGATAAACCTTAGGTCATCCACTTGAGGGAAATTTGCTGTTGTCCTACAAAACTCTGCACTTGGAGGCCCAACAACGTCTACAAGGATAAAGTTGTGTAGTAGACATCAGTATTATCTGTTGCCATTTTATTTGTCATCGTATTATCCATTGCCCTATGTGGCATTTTTAAATTAGGTTGGAATACGAGTTGAAAACATGAACAAAGCAAATGTTAACGTTGAGCGGGGCCATGGGATCACAAGCAAACACCCTCCGTCCAGGTGCTTTAATTAACCGCGTGTCAATAGCTGCTCGGCCACCATTAATGGAGAAGTTGTGAGTGAGGCGGGCGGCTGGTGGATGGATGTCAAATAGCTCGCTTCCCAGTGAGCATGGCCAGCCTTGCTGCTCGCACGTGTCCCGTCGAGCCTGCGAGGTGGACAGGATGCACGCGTCCCGTCGAGCCTGTGCGGTGGATTGCTCGTACGCGTCCCATCAAGCCTGCACGGCGGACTTCACGTGCTCGTCCCGTCTAATCAAATAGCTGCACGCACGCCACCGAGTATGGTTAAATTTTGGCACAAAATACAAAGATGGCCAATGGACGAGGACAGAGGTAATACTATCCCATAAGAAAAGAGGGACGCGTGGCCGCACTTAAATGGTTACGGAACACACGGTTCTTATAATACAACTATTTGCGATATTAACGTGTCAGCTATTTGTTTCAAAAGGACTTCGTTGGCTATTAATGTGTGCGCCTTGTCTCAAACTGGACGATTTTTTTACCACGACATATATGTGCCATGTCATGAAACCATGCCAAGTTTCATGTTTTTTGGGTTAGTTTTTTATTTACTGGGATTTAAAAACCGAAATTCTCAATGTTTCGGGACGACGAGAAGTTTGTAATTCATCCCCATTCCTTCAATGAGACCTAAACATGCACCCAATGACACATGTACGATTTTTCACCCATTGTGCTTCACTAGAGCATGTGCTTGTAGTTCAAATTTGAATATGGACTACATTAAATGCCTAACAAAAATCAATTAAATTATAAAATGGCCAAACGAACCCTCAATAGTTTCAAATTTCAGCATGACACTCTTGTTATTCTATGTTGCTTGTAGAAAACAAAATGCAAGGCGAGAAAAGGCAGCGATTATCATTTCACCCACAAGAGGGGCATGTTTCCCTACCAGGACCACGAGGGTTGCGGGAAACTTTGGTTTGTAGGAGGCTTGTAATATAGCTTGGCCCAAATTGGACAGTTATTTTACCACGACATATATGTGCCATGTAGTGACACCATGCCAAGTTTCATTATTTCTGGTGAGTTTTAGATTTATGGAGATTTAAAAACCGAGATTCGCAATGTTTGTTGCCGAGCCAGGATGCCGAGATGGTTGAATTCATTCTCATTCCTTCCATGTGACCTAAACATGCACCGCAAGGACACATGTATGTTTTTGCTAGCCATTTTGGTGCACTAGAGCATGTATTTGTAGTTCGGATTTGAATTATGGACATTAAATGCCTAGAAAACTCAATTAATGAATAAAAAAGGTCAAACGGACCCTGAATAATTTCAAATTTCTCCTGTTGTTCCATGTTGTGTGTAGAAGAAAATACAAGGCTAGAAGAGGGAGCAATTATCGTTTCGCCCACAAGGGGACACGTTTCCCTATCGAAACCACGAGGGTTCTTGCGATAGGCTCCGGTTTGTAAGAGGTTTGTAATAAAGCTTGGCCCAGATTGGACAATGTCTTTACCACGACATATATGTGCCATGACGTGACACCATGCCAACTTTCATGACTTTCTGGTGAGTTTTGGATTTACAGGAATTTAAAAACTGAGATTCCAAATGTTTGAGGACGAGCCAGCACATCGGTACGGTTGTAATTCATTCCAATTCCTTGCATGGGACCTAAACATGCACCCAAGGACAGATGCATAATTTTTCTAGACATTTTGGTGAATTGGAGCATGTATTTGTATTTCAAATTTGAATTATGGACATTAAATGCCTAGGAAACTCAATTAGTGTATAAAAAGGCCAAACGAACCCTGAATAATTTTAAATTTCAACACGGATATCTTGTCGTTCCATGTTGCCTGTAGAAGAAAATACAAGGCGAAAAGAGGCAGTGATTATCATTTTGCCCACAAGGGGGCACGTTTCCCTATCAGAACCACGAGGCTTCTTGAGAGAAGCTCCGGTTTGTAAGAGGCTTGTAATAAAACTTGCGCCAAAATGGACAAAAAAAATTCCTCGACATATATGTGCCATGTCGTGACACCATGCCAAGTTTCACGATTTTTGGGTGAGTTTTGGATTTACGGGGATTTAAAAACCAAGATTCTTCTCATGAAATGTTTTGAAATAGCTCGCAGTTCACTCACGAAAGTCGTGTGCCTACCAAACCGTGGCTGATGCCCCCCTTGCTGCGCGCGCGATCTGAGTCGCGTGTTCTGATTGGCCAGAACCCAAACCCCACGGATCGTACGTCTGCACCGTTGGATGCTCCCAGAACGAACGACAATCCTCATCCCTTTCGAGAGCACATGTAGTTTCGGATGTGATTTTATTTATATGGGTATGCACTGTGCACATGCGTCGTGCTAGCTCACGCTTCCTTCTCTACAAAGTTTTCTATATTAATGTCGTTATATATCCAAACACGCTACGATTTTCCGCCACTCCTCCCATCGGTTTCCCACCTCTTCTCCCATCGTTTTCCCGCTGCTAGTGTCAGTGCTCATTGAAGGCTAGGCGGCGACACACCAGCCATGTAAATATCACACACAGTTTCTAAGAGCACAAATGTGTGTGATAGTAGGGAGTAGGTCCCATAGGGTGACCAGCGTGAAATGCCTTAAAGGCAAGGAGGCAATTCCTATCAGCAAGGGGCAGCTTCCCATCTGCTAGCCTAGTCGAATAGAACGCAGAAGTTAAGCGTGCTCGGGCTGGATTAGTCTAAGGATGGGTGACCCGTTGGGAAGTTGCATATCTCAAGCTTCATTTAAACGTTATGACACAGTCATTATGGAGACATATTGTAGAGATATATGATATCTCTATAGTGACCTGTCATGGCGATTATATAAACCTTGGGATCCTTGTTTTGCTAATTTGTAGACTATGTTTTTTATTGGTTATTTCTTGTTCTCAAAAATCAAAGAATGATCGACATCTGTAGGCCCACACAAATTATCTGAAAGGATCGATATGGTTGACTAGAGGGGGGTGAATAGGCAACTAACAATTTTTAAGCTTTTCTTTACCAATTTAAACTTTGCAACAAAATAGGTTGTCTAGATATGCAACTATGTGAACAACCTATATGATGCAAAAACAACTAGCACATAAGCAAGCAAGGGATACAACACAAGTAGGCTTGCAAGAGTAAAGGCACGAAATAACCAAGAGTGGAGCCGATGGAGACGAGGATGTGTTACTGAAGTTCCTTACTTTTAAGGGGAAGTACGTCTCCGTTAGAGCGGTGTGGAGGCACAATGCTTACCAAGAAGCCACTAGGGCCATCGTATTCTCCTCACGCCCTCACACAATGCGAGATGCTGTGATTCCACTATTGGTGCCCTTGAAGGCGGCGACCGAATCTTTACAAACAAGATTGGGGCTATCTCCACAGCAATTGGAGGCTCCCAACAATACCACAAAGCTTCTCCACAATGGAGTATGGCTTCGAGGTGACCTCAACCGTCTAGGGTGCTCAAACACCCAAGAGTAACAAGATCCGCTAGGGATAAGAGAGGGAATCAAATTTCTCTTGGTGGAAGTGTAGATCGGGGCCTTCTCAACCAATCCCGAGCAAATCAACAAGTTTGATTGGCTAGGGAGAGAGATCGGGCGAAAATGGAGCTTGGAGCAACAATGGAGCTTTTGGGGAAAGAGGTAGGTCAACTTTGGGGAAGAAGACACCTATATATAGTGGGGGAACCAATCCAACCGTTACCCCACTGAACACCCACGCATAGAGCGGTACTACCGCTTGGAGCGGTACTACCGCTCCCACCCAGCGGTGCTGCCGTGCTGACGAGGAGGTCAGGTTCCTGGCCCTAGAGCGGTACTACCGCGAGAGTAGGAGCGGTACTACCGCTTGGAGCGGTACTACCGCCACTACTGCCGCACTTAGTACCGTAAAACCCGACACAAAAAACATCGGTCTCGAGTCGAGGCGGTAGTAGCCCGGAACCATTGCGGTACTACGACCGAAGCCCACAAGTGGTACTACCGCTCTTGGAGCGGTACTACCGCTAGGAGCGGTACTACCGCTTGATGAGCTTCGGCGGTACTACCGCTGAGGACCGCGGTACTACCGCTGGGACAGGACGGAGCTGGTACGGAGGGAAAGGCAGCTCCAATGAAGCGGAAGGAAAACATCGGGTGTGATATGGATGTGTACGTGTTGATTCCACCCTAGCCTTACCAAAGCGGATCCCCTCTTGATAGTACGGTGACTCCTACGAAACTAGTCCACCAACAACGAAACGAAGGAGCTACACCATCTTGAATAAAACACCAAGGGGAGGTAATCGTCTCGTGCCAATGGATGAATCTCTGAAAGAACTTAACGCACACGATTAGTCCTCAAAAGCATTGTCATCAATCACCAAAACATCTTGGGGACAAATATGCCCTTACAATCTCCCCCTTTTTGGTGGATTGATGACAATACGGGATTTGCACAAACATGAGAGATATAGGACAAGCGCAAAAACCCCACCGTCCTAAAATGTAGATGGGCTCCCCCTAGATGTGTGCTATCTAGATAAGTGCTTTGCACTGCACGGCACACATACTAGGATCAACGCTCCCCCTACATTTTAGAGACCGACCAATCACCTAAGCAGGGTATATGAGAGGAGCATAGATAACTTAACAGGATAAGCATGCAACTCATAAGCTAGATAGTGACATAGATAATGATACTAGAAAGATAAGGTAGCATATGTCTCACACCATATGACGGGAACTTAGGTCTCACTGACACAAACCAACCAAAGTAAATAGCGAGGAAAACACAAACACAGAAGACGGAAGACACAAAGCACAAATCCCTAAACTCTCTCCCCCTTTGGCATCGAGACACCAAAAAGGAGAGGGAGTGTTGCTACGGCTCCAGGTGATAGCAATAGAGGGACACACACATCAGATCTCAGCGGGATCATCTGCGCCACCGTCGTCGGTTGGGAAGTGCTCGACATCAGAATCGGTCCACGGGCAGTGCTCCTGAATCCACTCCTCCACCTCAGTAAGCTGGTCCTCAGATCCACTGTTAACTATAGCACCCAACTGACGCATGAGCTCCTTGTGGCGACCTCGGGCCTTCTTCTCAGCCACATGAGTCATGTACTGACCGTGAGACTCCATGCAGAACAGCTTCTTCATCTTGAGCTTGAGCTTCTTTGCCCAAGAGGGCTCTGCCTCAGAAGGCACGTAGTCATCATCATCATCCTCAGCCTCAGCCCCAGTCTCCTCCTCGGTCTCCATGGCAGTAGCAGACGAAGGAACTCCAGTCTTAGGGGCCTGAGTGCCCCAGTTATCCTTCTTCCTCAGACGCTTGATGTCGTGAGAAACCAACTCACCAGTCTCCAGCATCACCTTGGGATAGACACGAGCCCAGGCCTTCTCAATAAGCAGCATGATGAACGGACCATAAATCGGGCACTTACGCTCGGAGATAGCAGATAACAACTCAGACCACATAACATGAGAAATATCCAGGGACTCTCCGGTGTTCTGTTCCTTCTGACGCTGGCAGAAGAGAAGCATGTCCACGAGATAGGAGTGAACCATATCCAGATTCCCGATACGAGGGAAAAGAGTCTCTCTGAAGACACGGTGAAGGATATCCAGAAAGGCAGGCAGCTCATAAGTTTCCTTCTTCGTCTCAGGGTTGATCCTCAAAGTGCAGTAGGGCCATAGAGCTTGCTTGTGAGTGGCGTTGGTGTTGCGGTGTGGGCGAAAGCCGACAGGAGACTCAAGACCTAGATCTTCCACCCCAATCAACTCCATGAAAGCTTTCCACTTGACTGAAAGCAACTTGCCATTGGTCATCCAAGTTAGTGTCATGTCCTCATCAGCCCCGAGATGAACCGTGGCATATAATTAGGCCACAATATCAGCATCATAATCTTTGTTGAATTGCATGACCCCAAGAATGTTCAGTTGAGTGCACATCTGAAGAGCTTCACCAAAGTATTCAGGATCCTTCTCCATATGGTCGGTGTCGATGGAGTGCACGTTGACAAAGAGGTTCTTCTTGGCTTTGAGAACATCAAAGAAGATGGCAAACTGGAACCTGTTCTAGAACGGACGGTTGACCAAAGTGGGATCTTGGTCTGCCTCATAGGGGTTGCGGCGACGCCTTGCCCAGAACTCCTTGGGTTGCATTTCTGTCACGGTTTTGCCAGAGTGCTTCGGCTTGACACCAGTCTTCTTTTTGAGTTGAGGTGGAGGTGGAGCACTTGAGGAACCTTCGGCAGACTCAGTGGTGCGGTAACGCTTGGACGTGGCACGACCGGGGTTGACTGGGCGAGCCGGATGCTCAGGAAGCTCATCACCTAGAACCACACACAAGAACACGCAAACAACCAGAAAGAACGAGCATAAGCCACAAAACACAAGCAAAAAGATCACTGAGAGGTAAGAGCATGGTGGAAACTGGTAGAGGGCGGTACTACCGCGACCTGCGAGCGGTAGTACCGCCCCAAGCGTTAGTACCGCCCCAAGCGGTAGTACCGCTCCACAGAGAGCGGTAGTACCGCTCTGGAGAGAGCGGTAGTACCGCTCGAGATGGGGAAACAGCAGTTTCCTACTACCATGGTCAGATCCGGCACTACCGTCCTACCAAATTCAAAAATACTCCAATCAATCATCAATCCAAACTGCCTAAAAGCTTTCTCCATCCTACTCAAGCCTAGATTTGGCCAAAAATCTAGAGATGCAACTGCTATTGCCCCTAAGATGCTAGATTGGAAATCTAGACAAGAAGAAAGAGGGAACGGGGGCAATACCGGCATCCATGGCAAGAGGACAAGGTGGCGATCGTCTCCACCGAAGGAAATGGAGAGGAACGCCCCGGAGAGGGAGATCCGCCGGAGCCCTCCCACGGCGTCGGTTGCTAGAGAGAGGAACAGAGCGAGGGGGCGTGCGAATGGGTATGGGGGAGAAGAAAACTCCCCCTGCCCCTGATATAACCCCCTGCCCGTGCCTCACAGCGGTAGTACCGCGCTGGAGGGCGGTAGTACCGCTCGGAGCGGTAGTACCGCTCGCCACCAGCGGTAGTACCGCTCAGCACCCAGATGGCCTCTAGACAAACGGCTCAAGCACAAAAAGAGACGAGAAAGCAAGTCCAAGAAAATGAAAGACCAACAAGGCAACACACACACTAACGACGGTCCAGAACCCACTCCTTCAAGACAACCACACGAAAGCAGAGCGAGCTCTGGCCTCTCTCAAGAGAGGGTGGTGGCCGGAGCCACCTATGTTTGAGTCAATTGGTATGGCACCGCGAAGAATTATCCTTGGGCCCATGACCAAAACTCGTCTTTGAAGCACAAGTACCATCAAAAATGGCTAATGTGAAAGAGTTGATCGTTTTATGCATAATGGGGGGAGGGAGAGTTCATTGAGAGAACACCACTCCCCCTATGTCCATGCCTACACCTAAACTAGACAACAAGTTGAGTGTGGTGGGGGGTGCAAGGGTTCAAGTCACATTGCTCGAATCAATGATATTTAGCTCATGCCTTAACTCGCAAAATCTTGCTTCATCCAAGGGCTTCGTGAAAATATCTGCAAGGTTATCATGAGTGTTGACATACTTGAGCTCGATCTCCCCTCGCCTAATGTGATCCCGGATGAAATGATACCGAATCTCAATATGCTTCGTCTTGAAGTGTTGCACCGGGTTGAGAGAAATCTTGATGGCACTTTTATTGTCACACCAAAGAGGCACTTTGTCACAAATGACATCGTATTCCTTTAAAGTTTGCCTCATCCATAAGAGTTGTGCACAACAACTACCGGCCGCCACGTACTCCGCTTCGGTGGACGAGAGAGACACACAACTTTGCTTCTTGGAAGACGAACTCACCAAAGAGCACCCAAGAAACTGGCACCCTCCGGAAATGGACTTCCTATCCACTTTCTCTCCCGCCCAATCGGAATCTGTAAATCCTTCAAGCTTGAAGTTTGCCCCTCTTGGGTACCATAAGCCAAAGTTTGGGGTATGAGCCAAATATCGAAAGAGTCGCTTGACCGCCACATAGTGACTTTCCTTCGGTGCGGCTTGAAACCATGCACACATCCCCACACTCAACACAATATCCGGTCTAGATGCACAAAGGTAAAGCAAGGAGCCAATCATGGAGCGATATACCTTTTGATCCACCGCTTTACCATTGGGAACAATGTCAAGTTGGCACTTGGTGGGCATTGGAGTAGTAGCCGGCTTGACATCACTTAGCTTGAATCTTTTTAGCATGTCTTGAGTGTATTTGGCTTGGATGATGAAGGTTCCTTCTCTTCTTTGTTTGATGTCAAAACCAAGGAAGAACTTCAACTCTCCCATCGAAGACATCTTGAACTTGGAGGTCATGAGAGCGGCAAATTCCTCATTGAAAGCTTTGTTAGGAGAACCAAAGATAATATCATCAGCATATAGTTGGCATACAAACAACTCCCCTTTGACCTTCTTAGTAAAAAGAGTGGGATCGATTAGCCCCACCTCAAATCCACAATCTTGTAACAACTCGGTAAGGTGGTCATACCACGCACGTGGGGCTTGTTTAAGGCCATAGAGTGCCTTATCGAGTTGATACACATGATCCGGGAAGTAGGGATCCTCGAACCCGGGGGGTTGCTTGACATAGACCAACTCATTAATAGGACCATTAAGAAAAGCACTTTTCACATCCATTTGTTGCAACTTAAAGTTGTGATGGGAATCATAAGCAATCAACAAACGTATGGATTCAAGACGAGCAACGGGAGCAAAGGTTTCACCGTAGTCGATACCCTCGACTTGGCAGTAGCCTTGTGCTACCAATCTTGCCTTGTTGCAAACGATGTTCCCATGAGCATCTTGCTTGTTCTTGAAGATCCATTTGGTTCCAATGACGTTGTGGTCCCCCGATGGCCTTGGCACAAATCTCCATACTTTGTTGTACTCGAAGTTGTTGAGTTCTTCATGCATGGCATTGAGCCAATCCGAGTCTTCGAGCGCCTCATAGACCTTTTGGGGTTCAACACAAGAGACAAACGTGTGATGTTCACAATAGTTTGCTAATTGTCTACGAGTGCTTACCCCCTTTCTTAGGCTTCCAACCACATTTTCCATGAGATGGCCTTGGGTGGTGAGCTTGGAAGCAATCTTCGTGGCACGACGCTCTAATTCCTCCTCGGGTGTGGAAGGAGGAGGGTTGACTTGATCATCTTGAGCGTCGTCTTGAGCTTGTTCTTGATCTTGAGCTTGCTCATGATCTTGAACTTGCTCGAGGGGGAGAACTTAACCTTGGGCATCATTTAGAGGTTCACCACCATCTTGAGGTTGATCTTGCCCTTGGTCTTGTTCACGAGGTTGAGGGCCTTCACTTTGTTCTTCGGAAGCGTGTGGGTCTTGGGGAGGTGATGGCTCCACTTGAGTAGAGCATTGTCCTTCTCCTTCGGCCACAAGGGGTTCCTCAATGGGTAGAATATGACCAATACCCATTCTTCTTATGGCTTGGGGAGGAATTTCATCACCTACATCACAAGTACCACTTTGCTCCACTTGGGAGCCGTTATTTTCGACAAACTCCACATTACACATCTCCTCAATGAGTCCGGTGAACTTGTTGAGAACACGATAAGCATGAGAGTTTGTAGCATAACCAACAAATATGCCCTCATGAGCTCTAGCCTCGAATTTAGACAAACGAACACCTTTCTTGAGAATGAAACACTTACAACCGAACACCCGGAAGTACTTGAGGTTGGGCTTGTTGCCGGTGAGTATCTCATAAGGAGTCTTGTTCAAGCCTTTGCGGAGATAGAGCCGATTGGATGCATGACATGCGGTGTTGATGGCTTCGGCCCAAAAGTTGTATGGAGACTTGAACTCCGCCATCATGGTCCTTGCCGCATCCATCAACGTCCGGTTCTTCCTCTCCACTACACCATTTTGTTGAGGGGTATAAGGTGCAGCATATTGATGCTTGATCCCCTCATCACTAAGAAACTCATCCAAGGTGTAGTTCTTGAACTCGGTGCCGTTATCACTTCTTATTGTCAAGATCTTTGCATTATGTTGACGTTGAGCTTCATTTGCAAAGTCGATGACGGTTTGTTGAGTCTCACTCTTCCTCTTGAAGAAGTATACCCAAGTGTATCTTGAATAGTCATCCACAATCACCAAGCAATACTTTCTACCTCCAAGACTATCAAAAGATGGAGGCCCAAAGAGATCCATGTGAAGGAGCTCCAAGGGTCTCTTCGAGCCGATTGGGGCCGGGTGTTTTGATTGAGCATGTCTCCCTTGTGTGGTTTATAGACGCTGCACATATCTGTGGGCTCCCTGAGGTATATATATTATCCTTGACCGATAACGAGGGGGCCCACACAATCTATCCCTTTGACCCATCATACGAGAAGGGTTTAACCATGATGGTTTCCTATTGCTATATATGTGTGCCATGTTAGACCAAATAAAGTTTAAGCGCATGCATTGGACGACACCCCCTCCCGCCGCCTCGAAGTTGGGAAACCAACATCATACATATTGAACCTAGCTTGGGGTCGGGTACAGTGTTCGGTTTGTTATGTAGTTGGTGGCCCATCGAAGTTGTGCATTCGGGATTTAAACAAATCAAACAACATTGTACCCATACATATTTTCGGGTCGCATGTAGTGTATACGGGGTCTTCTGATCGACCACGTCTTCCTTGTGCGGTTTTTTGTGATGACACACATATCTGTGGTCTCCTCGAGTGTATATATATATATCATTCCTTTGACCGATAACGAGGGGTATGTGTTGGCCATGAATGGATTCCTCCTAGTTTGTGTTAGGGTCGGTCATCCTCACATGTCGTTCAACCAAAGCTCGAGCTCATGCGTTGTCAGGATTCCCTCCCACATGCTCGGATTGCTGGGTTCGACTGACACCGTATCCTGCATATCTTGTCCTTAACTACCTGGCTTTCATGGTTGTTGTCTGTATCGAGAGGCAGGCACCACATCTAAATTGTATATTATTATATATTGAAAACACACATCACCCCTTCCAACGCACATCATTTTGGGTCGCATGCAGGCGGTGCTGGTTTTGTGGTCTGATGTCTACTACACAACCTTCTTCTTGTAGACGTTGTTGGGCCTCCAAGTGCAGAGGTTTGTAGGAGAGTAGCAAATTTCCCTCAAGTAGATGACCTAAGGTTTATCAATCCGTGTGAGGCATAGGATGAAGATGGTCTCTCTCAAACAACCATGCAACCAAATAATAGAGAGTCTCTTGTGTCCCCAACACACCCAATACAATGGTAAATTGTATAGGTGCACTAGTTCGGCGAAGAAATGGTGACACAAGCGCAATATGGATGGTAGATATAGGTTTTTGTAATCTGAAATTACAAAAACAGCAAGGTAGCAAGCGATAAAAGTGAGTGAAAACGGTATTGCAATGCTTCGAAACAAGGCCTAGGGTTCATACTTTCACTAGTGCAAGTTCTCTCAACAATAATAACATAATTGGATCATATAACAATCCCTCAACATGCAACAAAGAGTCACTCCAAAGTCACTAATAGCGGAGAACAAACAAAGAGATTATTGTAGGGTACGAAACCACCTCAAAATTATTCTTTCTGATCAATCCATTGGGCTATTCCTATAAGTGTCACAAACAGCCCTAGAGTTCGTAGTAAAATAACATCTTAAGATACACATCAACCAAAACCCTAATATCACCTAGATACTCCAAAGTCACCACAAGTATTTGCGGGTATGATTATATGATATGCATCACACAATCTCAGATTCATCTACTCAAACCAACACAAAGAACTTCATAGAGTGCCCCAAAGATTTTACCGGAGAGTCAAGACGAAAATGTGTGCCAACCCCTATGCATAGATTCCCAAGGTCACAGAACCCGCAAGTTGATCACCAAAACATACATCAAGTAGATCACGTGAATATCCCATTGTCACCACAGATAAGCACATGCAAGACATACATCAAGTGTTCTCAAATCCTTAAAAACTCAAACTGATAAGATCACTTCAAAGGGAAAACTCAATTCATCACAAGAGGATAGAGGGGGAGAAGCATCATAAGATCCAACTATAATAGCAAAGCTCGTGGTACATCAAAATCGTGCCACATCAAGAACACGAGAGAGAGAAAGAGAGAGATCAAACATATAGCTACTGGTACATACCCTCAACCCCGAGGGTGAACTACTCCCTCCTCGTCATGTAGAGCACCGAGATGATGAATATGGTCATCGGTGAGAGATTCCCCCTCTGACAAGGTGCCGGAAGAGGGTCCCGGTTGGTTTTTGGTGGCTGCAGAGGCTTGTAGCGGCGGAACTCCTGATCAAGGTTTCTTTTCGGGGGTTTATGTATTTATAGGAATTTTTGGCGTCATGAACAAGTCAGGTGGGTCTTCGAGTCAGCCACGAGGTAGGGGCGCGCCAAGGGGGGTAGGGCGTGCCCTCCACCCTCGTGGATGACTCAGGACTCTCCTGGCCCAACTCTTTTGCTTCGGGGACTTCTTCTGGTCCATAAAAAATCCACCAAAATTGGCATGTCAATTGGACTCTGTTTGGTATTCCTTTTCTGTAAAACTCAAAAACAAGGAAAAAATAGAAACTGGCACTGGGCTCTAGGTTAATAGGTTAGTCCCAAAAATCATATAAAATAGCATATAAATGCATATAAAACATCCTAGATGGATAATATAATAGCATGGAACAATAAAAAATTATAGATACGTTGGAGATGTATCAAGCATCCCCAAGATTAATTCCTGCTCGTCCTCGAGTAGGTAAATGATAAAAGCAGAATTTTTGATGTGGAGTGCTACCTAACATATTTATCAATGTAATCTTCTCTATTGTAGCAAGAATATTCAGATCCATAAGATTCAAAACAAAAGTTTAATATTGACATAAAAACAATAATACTTCAAGCATACTAAGAGGGCAATTATGTCCTCTCAAAATAACATGGCCAAAGAAAGTTATCCCTACAAAATCATATAGTCTGGCTATGCTCTATCTTCATCACACAAAATATTTAAATCATGCACGACCCCAGTTTCAGCCAAGCAATTGTTTCATCCTTTAGTATTCT
This sequence comes from Triticum aestivum, assembly GCF_018294505.1. Classification (NCBI taxonomy): domain Eukaryota; kingdom Viridiplantae; phylum Streptophyta; class Magnoliopsida; order Poales; family Poaceae; genus Triticum; species Triticum aestivum. Next base: position 301,545,784 of record NC_057795.1, on the reverse strand, counting down.
CAAACTTTTTCAATTTCCACGCAATACATGAGCGTGAGCCATGGACATAGCACTATAGGTGGAATAGAATGGTGGTTGTGGAGAAGAAAAAAACAGGGAGATAGTCTCACATCAACTAGGCGTATCAACAGGCTATGGAGATGCCCATCAATAGATATCAATGTGAGTGAGTAGGGATTGCCATGCAATGGATGCACTAGATCTATAAGTGTATGAAAGCTCAAAAAGAAACTAAGTGGGTGTGCATCCAACTTGATTGCTCATGAAGACCTAGGGCAATTTGAGGAAGCCCATCATTGGAATATACAAGCCAAGTTCTATATTTAAAAATCCCCACTAGTATATGAAAGTGACAACATAGGAGACTCTTTATCATGAAGATCATGGTGCTACTTTGAAGCACAAGTGAGGTAAAAGGATAGTAGCTGTAACATCCCAAATTTTCAATTTGGAATGTTATACATTAGATCATCATTGCATATCATATTTTATTGCATTTTGGCTTGATCCTAGAAATTCTACGCAACTCAAGGACCCACAGAGAGAGTTGGGGATTTCGTTATTTTCATATTTGAGTTTTCTCAAATTTTTGAAAAAAGGATCAATTGATTTTAATTATTTTCTCTTCGTATATTTCTTTTATAAAAATAAAAGAGGGGGAATAAAATGACAAAGATGAGAAAAGATGATAAAATAGAATAGAATAGGATCAATTTCTCATGAAAAAGAAATATACGAAGAGAAAATAATTAAAATCAATTATTTTATTAAAATAATTTTTATACGATGTCAATTATTTTATACGAAGAGAAAATAATTCCCCCCCCCCTCAAATAAAAGAGGGGGGAAAAGGATCAATTTCAAGGGCATAACAATAGTTAGATCGATTGTATGCCTTTGTTTGAATTGATTGAAGTGATATTGATTGTGTTTGTCTCATGAGCATATGGGTAGTGTTTTCCCTCTAAACCTTATTCTATTCTATTTTCTCATCTTTTCTAAACCCTCAGATGCCTCCGAGACGCGACAATGGATTTGCTTTCCCACCTGACCTCACTCAGTTGATCCAGCAGTAGAATGCATTGATGCAAATACTAGTTCAGAACCAGAATCAAGGGAACAACAACAACAACAACAACAACAACCCACCACCACCACCTATTGATCACTTAGCCCATTTCTTGTGGCTTAATCCGCTGGTGTTCTCTAGTAGCACCGAGCCGATAGTTGCAGATGATTGGCTCCGCAAGATTGGAAGGGAGTTGCCCACTGCAGGATGCACAGATGCGGAGAGAGTGTGATTTGCCGCACATCAGCTTGATGGACCCGCATCATCATGGTGGGAGAATTTCACAGCCACTTACCCCATCGACACTGTCACATGGGACGAGTTTCAGCAGGCTTTCTGTACTGCCCATGTTTCAGCAAGAGCTATGGCCATGAAGAAGCGTGAGTTTCGCCACTTGCGCCAAGGAGGACGTACAGTTGGCCAGTATGTGGATGATTTTAGTAAGCTAGCACGTTATGCCCCGGATGACGTTGCTACGGATGCAACTAAGCAGGAGAAGTTTCTGGAAGGACTGAATGATGAGCTGAGCATGCAATTGATGGTGGCAACTTTCAACAACTACCAGGAGTTGGTAGATAGAGCTCTCATGATTGAAGGGAAGCAGCAGCAGATTGACAGCCGCAAGAGGAAGTATGGACAAGGGAAGTACAATTCTGGAGCTCAGCAGAAGCCTTGTTTTACCCCGAACTCGGGAGGACCTTTTCAGCATAACCATGGAGGCCACAATCATAATGGAGGGAGTTCACACAACCATAGTCGCCTCAAGAATGGCAATGGGAATGGAGGAAACAACGGCCAGAACCGTTCCAATCCATCAACCCCAGCCAAGAAGGATCTGAGCCATGTCACTTGCTACAAATGCCAGAAGACTGGACATTATGCCAATGAATGTCCCGAAGCAAAGAATAGAAATGGCAACGGAAGCTCTAGGAAGAAGCCCAACCCTTTCAATAGGGGACAAGTGAACCACGTTAACGTGGAGGAGGTTGAAGCCCAGCCAAATGCAGTAATAGGTAAGTTTTTGGTTAAGTCATTTACTGCAATCATTCTTTTGATACTGGTGCATCGCATTCATAGATATCAAGGGGATTTGTGGATAAGTATAAACTGCCAACCAAAGCCCTTAGGTCACCCATGTTAGTAACCTCGCCAGGAGCAGAGTATATGGCTAGTCTATGGTGTGATCGGTTACCATTAAGGATTGGTAACTACGTGTTCCCCTCAGACCTAATAGTATTGGAGTCGCAAGGACTGGATGTGATATTAGGCATGGATTGGTTATCAAAGTATGGAGGGAACATTGAATTCGCCAGTAAGTCGATTTTGCTTACCACCCCAGAAGGAAGAAGGATCGAGTATGTATCCCGGCATGTGCCGAAGAGAACTCAAGTAAATTCCTTATCAGGAGTTGTACAGGAGGAAGTACCAGTGTTGAAGGATTTTCCTGATGTGTTTCCAGAAGAGTTGCCAGGCATGCCACCGGATAAAGACATTGAGTTTTTGATTGAGCTTTTGCCAGGCACAGAGCCAATATCTAAGAGACCGTACAGGATGCCCGCAAAGGATTTGGAGGAAATTAAGAAACAGATTAAGGAGTTACTGGATAAAGGCTACATTCTCCCAAGTTCGTCACCTTGGGGATCACCAGTGCTTCTAGTGGAGAAGAAGGATGGATCGTTGGGGATGGTTGTTGATTATCGAGGATTGAATGAAGTGACAATCAAGAACAAGTACCCACTGCCGATGATCAATGATCTGTTTGATCAGTTGCAAGGAGCTAAAGTATTTTCCAAGATCGATCTGCGATCAGGATACCACCAGCTGAAGATTCGAGAGCAGGATATACCTAAGACAGCTTTTACCACAAGGTACAGGCTATATGAGTATACCATTATGTCATTTGGTCTGACTAACGCACCTGCCTATTTCATGAACATGATGAACAAAGTGTTTATGGAGTTTCTGGATAAGTTCGTCGTGGTGTTCATTGATGATATTTTGGTCTACTCGAAGAATGAAGAGGAGCATCAGGAGCATTTGCGTTTGGTACTTGGGAAGCTCAGAGAACATCAGCTATATGCCAAGTTTAGCAAGTGTGAGTTTTGGCTGAAGGAAGTTGGATTCCTCGAACATGTGATATCCGGAGAAGGAATAGCAGTAGACCCCACCAAAGTTGTCACTGTGACAAATTGGGAAGCACCCACGTCAGTTGGAGAGATCCTGAGTTTTCTTGGACTCGCAGGATACTACCAGAGGTTCATTGAGAATTTCTAGAAGATTGCAAAGCCCATGACGGAGTTGTTGAAGAAGGAAACCTAATTCAAATGGACTGAGGAATGTTAGGCCAGTTTCCAGGAGTTGAAGAAACGTTTAGTTACATCACCAGTGTTGATTCTGCCAGATCAGTGCAAGGATTATGAAGTGTATTGCGATGCTTATCGTCGAGGACTTGGAGCAGTGCTTATGCAGGAGGGAAGAGTTGTTTCTTATGCCTCTCGACAGCTTAAGCCCCATGAGTTGAATTATGCTACACATGATTTGGAGTTAGCAGCCGTAGTGCATGCGTTGAAGACATGGAGACATTTTCTCATCAGAAACCATTGTGAGGTGTACACGGATCACAAGAGTTTGAAGTATATCTTCACGCAGAAGGAGTTAAATCTCAGGCAAAGGAGATGGTTGGAGCTCATCAAGGATTATGATATGAGATTGCATTATTATCCTGGAAAGGCTAACGTAGTAGCCGATGCGTTGAGCCGCAAGAGTCATGTCAATACCCTCATGACCGGAGAATTACCCAAGGAGTTAGCCGAGGATCTTCGCAAGCTATGTTTGGAGATAATTCCAAGAGGCTATGTAGCAGCATTGGAGATTCAGTCTACTTTAATGGATAAGATCAAAGAAGCTCAGAAGACCAACAAGGAGATTGCCGAGATAAAGGAGAAGATGAGAAAAGGAAAAGCTAAGGGATTTCGTGAGGATGAGCACGATACCCTATGGTTTGAGGACCGCGTATATGTGCCTAATGACCCAGAGATCACAAAATTGATTCTGAAGGAGGCCCATGATTCGCCGTAATTGATTCACCCAGGAAATACCAAGATGTATTTCTATTTAAAGGATAGTTTCTGGTGGACCGGGATGAAGAAGGATATTGCGGAGTATGTAGCAGTTTGTGATGTATGTCAGAGAGTGAAGGCAGAGCATCAAAAGCCAGCAAGATTGCTACAGCCATTGCTGATACACGAATGGAATTGGGATAAGCTAGGCATGGATTTTATCACGAGATTGCCCAGGACTCGTTCAGGCTATGACTCGATATGGGTTGTAGTCGATCGCTTGACGAAGGTAGCTCACTTCATCCCAGTGAAGACCACTTACACCAGTGCTAAGTTGGCAAAGATATACATGACCAGGATCGTATGTCTGCACGGAGTTCCGAGGACCATTGTATCGGATAGAGGAACCCAATTTTACCTCAAAGTTCTGGAATCAGTTGCATGAAACTTTGGGTACCAGGCTAGAGTTCAGTACAGCCTTTCATCCATAGACAGATGGACAGACCGAGAGAGTCAATCAGATTCTGGAAGACATGTTGAGAACTTATGCACTAGATTATGGATCTAGTTGGGACGACAATTTACCTTATGCAGAGTTCTCCTACAACAACAGTTATCAATCAGATTGAAGATGGCCCCTTTCGAAGCTTTGTACAGAAGGAGGTGCAGGACACCATTGTTGTGGGACGAAGTTGGAGACCCGTCAATTGTTTGGACCAGATTTGATTAAAGAGTCTGAAGAGAAGGTTAAGCTGATTTGCGATAGGCTCAAGGCAGCCCAGTCCAGGCAGAAGAGTTATGCGGATTCTAAATGAAAGGAGACAGTTTACGAAGTCGGAGGCAGAGTTTATCTTTGTGTGTTCCCACTTCGAGGAGTTAAGCATTTTTGAGTTAAGGGAAAATTAGCGCCACGTTTGTGGGACCATACAGAGTTTTGGAACGTATGGGAGAAGTTGCTTACAAGTTGGAATTGCCAGAAGGATTGTCAGGAGTTCACGATGTGTTCCACGTTTCCCAGTAGAAGAAGTGCCACACAGAGATGGTCGATATACCTCTGAGAGATACAGTGCCACTGGAAGCGATTTAGTTGGATAGCGATTTGACCTATGAGGAGAAACCAGTCAAGATTCTCAAGTTTGCCAGCCAAGTCACGCGTGCGAAGGTTATCAAGTTCTGCAAAGTTCAGTGGAGCCACCATACCGAAGATGAAGCCACCTGGGAGCGAGAGGAAGACCTACTGAAGGATCACCCTCACCTATTTTCTAGCCAACCCGAATCTCGGGGGCGAGATTCATCTTAAGGGGGGTAGGTTTGTAACATCCCAAATTTTCAATTTGGAATGTTATACATTAGATCATCATTGCATATCATATTTTATTGCATTTTGGCTTGATCCTAGAAATTCTACGCAACTCAAGGACTGTAACATCCCAAATTTCCAATTTGGCATGTTATACATGCATATCATATTTTATTTCTTTTTCGTTCGTAATCCTCGAAATCCTAAGCAACTCAAGGACCTTCGGAGAGAGTTGGGGATTTTCTAATTTTCATATTTGAAATTTTTATCAAATAGTGAAGACGAGGATTTGATTTTAATTATTTTCTCTCCGGAAAATATTTCATTTAAAATAATAAATGAGGGGAGATAATATGACTTCTCCAAAATAATTGAAATATCGGAGGAAAATGTTAGAATCATTTTTGGGATTTTATTTGAATTTATCCGGGATTTTATTGTCCTAGAAAAATGTTGCATATTTTAAAAATTGCATTTTAGGGGCCAAGAAAAGTTCATCTTGTTCTAAATATTTTATTTAGACGGAGAAAACTTGTTTTGGAATTTTTAGATTTTTATTTATTTTTTTCTAGGAATTTTTTTTCCTCGGCGGAATGTTTTTAAAAAAAACTTCTTCGCGCCCGACTGGGCCGAAGGCCCAGCCGAGCAGGCCGGCCCAGCGCTGCGCCACCGCCTTCCCCGCGCCGCCGCCGTGCTTGGCACGGACACCGAGGGCAGGTCCGAGCCGGACTCCACCCCCGGGCGCCCCCTCGCCCAAGCCAGCCCCGCCCCCGCCCCCTATAAAGCCCGCAGCCCCGCCGACGCAACGCCACCACCACCACCGTAGCCCGTCGTCGCCACCGCAGCCCGCCGCCGCCTCCCGCAGCAGCCCCGCAGCCCGCCGCCGCCACCGCAGCCCCGCCGGAGCTGCCGCCCCGCCGGATGAGTCGCCGGAGGTACCCGCCGCCCGCCGCCGGTTTTCTTAAATAAACCCTCGGTTTTTTTTTGAAAACCCTAGATCGTTTTTTTAAAGATTGGTTTATTTTATTTTTCTTCGGTTTATTTATTTAACGAACGTCCGTTCGTCCGTTCGATCTAACGAACACGTTCTCTGTTTAGTTTCTGCTAACGAGCGTTCGCCCGTTTAGCAGTTCATCATTTTTCTTTTATTCGGATTTATTCCGCGATTATTCTGATCGCGATTTCTGATCCGATTTTCAAACCTGTTTATCTTTTCGCCCGTTCATCGGAATCAGACGATTCAAACGCCTGGAGTTTCATCGTGAAACCCTCTTTCCGAGTAATCAACTCAAACAAGATTTTTCTTCTGTAAAATTTGACCTAGATCCAGAATAGCAAAACGAAGTTGTTTCTTTCGCCGTTTGAGTTTTGTTGCTTCGTTTGATTTGATTCTTCTTGCCAACCGGAGTTCTTAAGTTGAACTCTCCAGTCAACCTCTTTTATCTAGAGTTCTACTTGTGCATCTTGATTGTTGCTTATGTATGTTACTGTTTGCTTGCGATAGAATTCCTGGAGTGCAAAGCGTGTTACTACGAGTCTCTAGGATACCCGGATCGTCAGCAAGGCAAGTAACACGTTGATCATACTCTTTTCATACCCAGTTTTTATGCATTAGTTTCAATCCTCAAACATTGCATGATTAGGATGCTTTAACATGTGGGAATTGGGAAGTAGTTGATGAGGTAGAACCTATTGCCCTGTTTATTATCAAACCCTTGGGAGTTACTTCTACGTTATGCGTATATTGCCATGCTATGCTCGTAGACGTGGATTGGGTTTGAGTGATATCCATGACAGATGTGAGATTGATAATTAATGATTTACTTAAGGTGGCAACTTTAATACACATCTGGGTGGATTGAGGCACCTGGGGTTACCAGTGATTGCCTGTTTTATTTTTGGAAATCCCGGGGTTACCGTGTGATTCTCCTATGGACCGCCACCCAGGCTCAAAGGGAACTGAGTCTATTCATGCTAGAAACTTCCGTGTGCAGCCGCAAGCTATTATGGGCTCTAGCATAGTTGAGTAAGTTGCGTGAAGCTCTTGAAGAGGTGGATCAGCAGGTAGTGGGTTTGTAGGTTTGGTATGGTCTGCCCGGAGTAGAGAGTTAATGCTTCTGAAAGACTGTGTCTCGGTCATCCGTCTCTCAAACACCATGCAGTGCGAGAATCAACGGAGGCGATCGAGTCTTGCAGGGAAAAGTGCGCAAACCTCTGCAGAGTGTACAATCTAATCATGGTTAGCCGTGTCCCCGGTTATGGACAATTCTGAGTATCTAGTACTTGAGTATTCGCATGTATCTCAACACTCCTACTAATTAATATTGCTTGGGTTGTTAATTACTTCTAATTGGGATCATTGAGTTGGGGTTTACCTTCTCAGATGATGTTTCAACTACCATGATAGTAAACTAAAACTGATTCCTTTGTAGTAGGGAAAAATTGGCTTTTCGCAAAATTGTAACCATAGAGCTTTCCACCAGCCGAATATGCATGTAGTAGTAGCATTACTCTGTTATTGCTCTTTTGTGTTACATTGCCAGCATATTCCATGTGCTGACCCGTTCTCGGGCTGCAACGTATTATGTTGCAGACTTTTCAGACGAGGAGTAAGGTTCGTAGGTCGTTGCCGTGCAGCTCAGCTATGCCGTTGGAGTTGATGGACTCACTTTATCTTCCAAGCCTTCCGCTGTTATCGCATTAGATGGCCTTAAGCCATATTATTGTAATAAGTTCTCTTTTGAGACATTCGATGTAATAAGTGTGTGATTGCTACTCTGTTATAAATCCTTCGAAGTACTGTGTGGTGTCAGCATTACTGATCCAGGGATGACACCTGAGCACAGAGACTTGACCATCTGAGGTCGGGTCGCTACAAGATGGTATCAGAGCACACGCTGAGTGTAGGACACGACCACTAAGATAAACCATAGGTCACACTTCTCTTCTCATTTCTGACTCCTCTTCTTTTCCACTCTTTAGGATGAAGGAGATGAAGACCAAGTTTGCACAACCGGATGAAGACACACCTTTTGGACGCCACTTGAAGGAAGTCACTAGGTACTTGAATATTGGAATAACAAGCTTCACTGGGACGAACAACGCCACTCTACCGGAAGAAGAGCGCTGGATGATTCAAGTACGAGTTCCAGGAAGGACGTTCTCACCAAATTCTAAACCCATAGAGTTTTCTTTCGAAGCACCCACTTGGAGCCTTGGCAAGAGTATGGTAGCTCATATTACCATGGGACGCATTGGAGAAATCTACAACAAGGAACTAGAAGATACCACCTATCAAATATGTGGGCGCCGAGATGAACAATGGGAGATGATCAGTACCAGGAAGGATAGATCTGTCGCAGCCTTTATCCAGGAACAAAACCAGCACATTCGACGTCAGGAGAACCAGATGTGCGCAGACATGATCGAGTTGAAGAAGGCGAAGACCAGGATCATCGAGCTGGAGGAAGAACTTAAGTTCACCCGCGATGGATATGAGGAGGAAATCAAGACGCTATTGGAGAAGAATGACGACCTAGTCGAGAAGATCGGAATTTTCATGGGAGGACCAGTTCCGAAAGAAGACCTCATACGTCCGGACAACTACATTATCATCGACGACACCGACTCGGATTCAAGCGATGATGATGATGAAGATGAAGCTGGAGCAGACATCATGGAGTCTTCCACCGATCAAAATTTCTAGATGACCACCATATGATAATAGTATTTTCCCCCATGTAACTAGTAGTAGTAAGCACTTTTGCGATAGTCCTAGACCGTTGTGTATGCCCTTGCTTGTTTGATTGAATGAATGCTTGTGTTTGCCTCATATACATATGGGTAGTGTTCCTCCCCTAGATCTTTTTCTATTCTAAATCTCTTCCATCTAAACCCATCAGATGCCTCCGAGGAGAGACCCCGAGTTTGTTTTCCCACCGGAGATCACCCAGTTGATCCAGCAGCAGAATGCCCTGATGCAGTTGTTAGTTCAGAACCAGGGCAATGCCAACAACAACAACCCGCCGCCAGTGGATAACCTCGCCCGTTTTCTACGGTTACAGCCGCCGGTGTTCTCCAGTAGCATCGAGCCAATAGTTGTGGATGATTGGCTACGTCGTATTGGAAGGGAGTTAACCACCGCTGGATGCACAGATGCTGAGAAGGTGCGTTTTGCCGCACACCAACTGGATGGACCTGCAGCAGCATGATGGGAGAATTTCACAGCCACCTATCCTATCGACACTGTCACATGGGCTCAGTTTCAGCAGGCTTTTCGCACTGCCCATGTCTCGACTAGAGCTATGCAGATGAAGAAGCGTGAGTTTCGCAACTTACGCCAGGGGAATCGTACTGTTGGCCAGTACGTGGATGAGTTTAACAAGTTATCATGGTATGCCCCTGATGATGTGGCCACAGATGCCGCGAAGCAGGAGAAGTTTATGGAAGGGCTGAATGATGAGATGAGTATGCAGTTGATGGTAGCAACTTTCAACAACTACCAGGAGTTGGTAGATAAGGCCCTGATGATTGAAGGGAAGCAGCAGTAGATTGATAATCGTAAGAGGAAGTATGGACAAGGAAAATACAATTCAGGAGCTCACCAGAAGCCTCGTTTGACCCCGAACTCTAGAGGACTTGTTCATAACCATGGAGGACATAACCATGCTGGAGGAGGATCGCATAATCATAATGGAGCAAAGAACGGGAATGGGAATGGAGCCAACAATAATCAGAACCGCTCTAACCCATCCACACCCGCAAAGAGGGACTTAAGCCAAGTCGTTTGCTACAAGTGCGGGAAGACAGGGCACTATGCCAATGACTGCTCTGACGGAAAGAATGGGAATGGAAACGGGAGCGCAGGGAAGAAGCCCAATCCATTCAACAAAGGACAAGTGAACCACGTTAACATGGAGGAGGTTGAAGAGCAGCCGGACACGGTAATAGGTAAGTTTTTGGTTCAGTCATTTACTGCTATTGTTCTTTTCGATACTGGTGCATCGCATTCATACATATCAAGGGGATTTGTGGAAAAGTTTAAGTTGCCAACCCAAACCCTTAGGACACCCCTCTTAGTGAGCTCGCCAGGATCAGAGTACATGGCTAGCAGATGGTGCACCCAGATACCCCTAATCATTGGAACACATGTATTTCCGTCTGACCTAATTATCTTGGAGTCGCAAGGATTGGATGTGATATTAGGTATGGACTAGATGTCAAAGTATGAAGGAAGTATTGACTGTGCTAGTAAGTCGATTTATCTTACCACCCCGGAGGGAACAAGGATTAAGTATGTATCTAGGCATGTGCCTAGGAGGAGCCAAGTAAACACCCTCACGGGAGTTGTACAGGAGGAAGTACCTGTAGTAAAGGATTTTCCGGATGTTTTCCCCAAAGAGTTACCTGGTATGCCACCAGACAGAGACATTGAGTTTTTGATAGAGCTATTGCCAGGAACAGGACCGATATCTAAGAGACCCTATCGGATGCCAGAAAATGACCTGGAGGAAATTAAGAAGCAGATCAAGGAGTTGTTGGAGAAAGGTTATATTCGTAGAAGCTCGTCACCTTGGGGAGCCCCAGTACTTTTGGTGGAGAAGAAGGATAAATCCCTAAGGATGGTTGTTGATTACCGAGCTCTGAATGAAGTAACGATAAAGAACAAGTATCCCTTACCGATGATCAATGATCTGTTTGATCAGTTACAAGGAGCTAAGGTGTTTTCGAAGATTGATCTACGATCAGGATACCATCAGTTGAAGATCCGAGAGAAGGATATACCCAAGACAGCGTTTACCACTCGGTATGGATTATATGAGTATACGGTCATGTCATTTGGACTGACTAACGCCCCTGCCTATTTCATGAGTATGATGAACAAGGTATTCATGGAATATTTGGACAAGTTTGTTGTGGTATTCATTGATGACATTATGATATACTCGAAGAACGAAGAAGAGCACGCGGAACACTTGTGTTTGGTTCTCGAGAAACTCAGGGAACACCAGTTATACGCCAAATTCAGCAAGTGCGAGTTTTGGTTGAAGGAAGTTGGATTTCTTGGGCATGTTATATCAGGAGAGGGTATAGCAGTAGATCCTAGTAAGGTTCAGTCAGTCACTTAATGGTTGGCACCCACTTCAGTTGGCGAGATCCACAGTTTTCTTGGACTGGCAGGATATTACCGGAGATTCATTGAGAATTTTTCCAAGATTGCTAAACCAATGACGGAATTGCTAAAGAAGGATACTAAGTTCAAATGGATGGAGGAGTGCGAGACAAGTTTTCAAGAGCTGAAGGAGCGATTGACTACAGCCCCAGTACTGACCTTGCCAGATATACATAAGGAGTTTCAAGTGTATTGTGATGCCTCTCGCTTGGGACTTGGATGTGTGCTCATGCAGGAAGGAAAAGTTGTTTCGTATGCCTCACGACAACTGAAGCCACACGAGTTGAACTATGCCACGCATGATTTGGAGTTAGCAGCCGTAGTGCATGCGTTAAAGACCTGGAGACATTATCTTATTGGAAACCGTTGTGATGTGTACACGGATCATAAGAGCTTGAAGTACATTTTCACACAAAAGGAGTTGAACCTCAGCCAGAGGAGATGGTTGGAACTTATAAAGGATTACGACATGAAGCAACACTACCATCCAGGAAAAGCCAATGTCGTAGCAGACGCTTTGAGCCGGAAGAGTTATGATAATGTTCTTGTGAGCAATGGAATGCCAAAGGAGTTAGCTGCAGAGATCATGGAACTATGATTGGAGATTGTTCCAAGAGGTTTTCTTGCAACAATGGAAGTTCAGTCGACGCTGTTGGACAAGATTCGAGAAGCTCAGAAGGAAGACAAAGAGATTGCTGAGATAAGAGAGAGGATGGGCGAAGGTAAAGCCAAAGGTTTTCGCGAAGATGAGCACGATACCTTATGGTTTGAGGACCGAATTTATGTACCCAACAATTCAGAGATCAGGAAGTTGATACTTCAGGAGGCCCATGACTCACCATACTCGATTCACCCCGGAAACACCAAGATGTATCTGGACTTGAAGGAACATTTCTGGTGGACTGGAATGAAGAAGGATATTGCCGAGTATGTAGCCGTATGTGATGTATGTTAGAGAGTGAAGGCAGAACATCAGAAGCCAGCAGGACTGTTACAGCCTATGCCAATACCCGAATGGAAGTGGGATAAACTTGGTATGGACTTTATTACCGGATTACCCAGAACGAAGGCAGGATATGATTCTATATGGGTCGTTGTGGATCGATTGACTAAAGTAGCTCATTTCATCCTGGTGAAAACAACATATACCAGTGCGAAGTTGGCCAAGATATATATGACGAGGATCGTATGTTTACATGGAGTTCTGAGGAGCATCGTATCAGATAGAGGAACTCAGTTTACTTCAAAGTTTTGGCATCAGCTACACCAGACCTTGGGAACCCGATTGGAGTTCAGTACAGCTTTTCACCCGCAGACCGATGGGCAGACAGAGAGAGTCAATCAGATTCTGGAGGATATGCTAAGAGCATGTGCGCTAGATTATGGATCTAGTTGGGATGACAATTTGCCGTACGCAGAGTTTTCCTATAACAACAGTTACCAGGCCAGTTTGAAGATGGCACCATTCGAAGCTCTGTATGGACGCAGGTGTAGAACACCATTGATGTGGGATGAGGTAGGAGATCGTCAGTTGTTTGGACTAGATTTGATCAAAGAATTAGAGGAGAAAGTTAAACTGATCAGAGACAGACTAAAGATTGCTCAGTCCAGATAGAAGAGTTATGCAGATTCAAAACGTAAGGAAGTAACTTATGAAGTTGGAGACAGAGCCTATCTACGAGTATCACCCTTGAGGGGAGTAAAACGATTTGGAGTTAAGGTAAAGTTAGCCCCAAGATTTGTAGGACCGTATCGTATTTTGGAACGGATGGGAGAAGTTGCCTACAAGCTGGAGTTACCAGAAGGATTGTCAGGAGTTCACGATGTGTTTCACGTATCGCAGCTGAAGAAGTGACATGCTGAGATGGCCGATATACCATTGAATGATACAGTGCCCTTGGAGGCGATTCAGCTGGATGATAATCTGACCTATGAGGAGAAGCCAGTTAAGATTCTTGAGTTTGATAGGCGAGTCACATGCAACAAGGTGATCAAGTTTTGCAAAGTTTAGTGGAGTCATCATTCTGAGGAGGAAGCCACCTGGGAGCGAGAGGAGGATATTCGCAGAGACCATCCGCACCTATTTTCTAGCCAACCCGAATCTCGAGGGCGAGAGTCATCTTAAGGGGGGTAGGTTTGTAACATCCCAAATTTCCAATTTGGCATGTTATACATAGATCATCCATGCATATCATATTTTATTTCTTTTTCGTTCGTAATCCTCGAAATCCTAAGCAACTCAAAGACCTTCGGAGAGAGTTGGGGATTTTCTAATTTTCATATTTGAAATTTTTATCAAATAGTGAAGACGAGGATTTGATTTTAATTATTTTCTCTCCAAAAAATACTTCATTTAAAATAATAAATGAGGGGAGATAATATGACTTCTCCAAAATAGTTGAAATATCGGAGGAAAATGTTAAAATCATTTTTGGGATTTTATTTCAATTTATCCGGGATTTTATTGTCCTAGAAAAATGTTGCATATTTTAAAAATTGCATTTTAGGGGCCAAGAAAAGTTCATCTTGTTCTAAATATTTTATTTAGACGGAAAAAACTTGTTTTGGAATTTTTAGATTTTTATTTATTTTTTCTAGGAATTTTTTTCCTCGGTGGAATGTTTTTTAAAAAAAAACTTCTCCGCGCCCGACTGGGCCGAAGGCCCAGCCGAGCAGGCCGGCCCAGCGCTGCGCCGCCGCCTTCCCCGCGCCGCCGTCGTGCTTGGCACGGACGCCGAGGGCGGGTCCGAGCCGGACTCCACCCCCGGGCGCCCCCTCCCCCAAGCCAGCCCCGCCCCCGCCCCCTATAAAGCCCGCAGCCCCGCCGCCGCAACGCCACCACCACCACCGCAGCCCGTCGCCGCCACCGCAGCCCGCCGCCGCCTCCCGCAGCAGCCCCGCAGCCCGCCGCCGCCATCGCAGCCCCGCCAGAGCCGCCGCCCCCGACGGACGAGTCGCCGGAGGTACCCGCCGCCCGCCGCCGGTTTTCTTAAATAAACCCTCGGTTTTTTTTGAAAACCCTAGATCGTTTTTTTTAAGATCGGTTTATTTTATTTTCTTCGGTTTATTTATTTAATGAACGTCCGTTCGTCCGTTCGATCTAACGAACGCGTTCTCTGTTTAGTTTCTGCTAACGAGCGTTCACCCGTTTAGCAGTTCGTCGTTTTTCTTTTATTCGGATTTATTCTGCGATTATTCTGATCGCGATTTCTGATCCGATTTTCAAACCTGTTTATCTTTTCGCCCGTTCATCGGAATCAGGCGATTCAAACGCCTGGAGTTTCATCGCGAAACCCTCTTTCCGAATAATCAACTCAAACAAGATTTTTCTTCTGTAAAATTTGACCTAGATCCAGAATAGCAAAACGAAGTTGTTTCTTTCGCCGTTTGAGTTTCGTTGCTTCGTTTGATTTGATTCTTCTTGCCAACCGGAGTTCTTAAGTTGAACTCTCCGGTCAACCTCTTTTATCTGGAGTTCTACTTGTGCATCTTGATTGTTGCTTATGTATGTTATTGTTTGCTTGCGATAGAATTCCCGGAGTGCGAAGCGTGTTACTACGAGTCTCTAGGATACCCGGATCGTCAGCAAGGCAAGTAACACGTTGATCATACTCTTTTCATACCCAGTTTTTATGCATTAGTTTCAATCCTCAAACATTGCATGATTAGGATGCTTTAACATGTGGGAATTGGGAAGTAGTTGATGAGGTAGAACCTATTGCCCTGTTTATTATCAAACCCTTGGGAGTTACTTCTACGTTATGCTTATATTGCCATGCTATGCTCGTAGACGTGGATTGGGTTTGAGTGATATCCATGACAGATGTGAGATTGATAATTAATGATTTACTTAAGGTGGCAACTTTAATACACATCTGGGTGGATTGAGGCACCTGGGGTTACCAGTGATTGCCTGTTTTATTTTTGGAAATCCCGGGGTTACCGTGTGATTCTCCTATGGACCGCCACCCAGGCTCAAAGGGAACTGAGTCTATTCATGCTAGAAACTCCCGTGTGCAGCCGCAAGCTATTATGGGCTCTAGCATAGTATGAGTAAGTTGCGTGAAGCTCTCGAAGAGGTGGATCAGCAGGTAGTGGGTTTGTAGGTTTGGTATGGTCTGCCCGGAGTAGAGAGTTAATGCTTCTGAAAGACTGTGTCTCGGTCATCCGTCTCTCAAACACCATGCAGTGCGAGAATCAACGGAGGCGATCGAGTCTTGCGGGGAAAAGTGCGCAAACCTCTGCAGAGTGTACAATCTAATCATGGTTAGCCGTGTCCCCGGTTATGGACAATTCTGAGTATCTAGTACTTGAGTATTCGCATGTATCTCAACACTCCTACTAATTAATATTGATTGGGTTGTTAATTACTTCTAATTGGGATCATTGAGTTGGGGTTTACCTTCTCAGATGATGTTTCAACTACCATGATAGTAAATTAAAACTGATTCCTTTGTAGTAGGGAAAAAATGGTTTTTCGCAAAATTGTAACCATAGAGCTTTCCACCAGCCGAATATGCATGTAGTAGTAGCATTACTCTGTTATTGCTCTTTTGTGTTACATTGCCAGCATATTCCATGTGCTGACCCATTCTCGGGCTGCAACGTATTATGTTGCAGACTTTTCAGATGAGGAGTAAGGTTCGTAGGTCGTTGCCGTGCAGCTCAGCTATGCCGTTGGAGTTGATGGACTCACTTTATCTTCCAAGCCTTCCGCTGTTATCGCATTAGATGGCCTTAAGCCATATTATTGTAACTAGTAAAAGTGCCCGTGCGTTGCAACGGGCAAACAAAAAAACTCAAAAAATATATAATGGCCAAATAAAACAATTCAAGTTCATCAAATTGTGCCAATCTGATGTAAATCCTGCAAATCAACTCAATAATTAAGAATAACTCATGCAAGAAAGAGGAACCTGAGCTTAAGAAAAAGAGGAACTTGCACACCATCCTGCTAGAATGTGCTTGAATGGACGCTCCTTCTGCACATGGTCCACAATCGTCTAGTGGAAAAATAAATCAAAAGGTCAATGTTTGTTTACCCACAGGGAGATCAATGTTTTGTTTTAATGTTCTACGGAGAGGTTGTGGCTCATGCCTCATGACAGGGAGATCAATGTTTGTTTTAATGTTCTACGGAGAGGTTGTGGCTCATGCCTCATGACATTTACAAGAGGAAAATTCAAATCATCTCTAGGTGCTAGCACTTAAAAGAAGGTACAGCCTTAGAGGTTCACTCTCAAGTAAAATACAAAATACGTAAACAGACCTGACAATACAACTCAATAGCCTCTATTGTGTAAGCTTGGTTCCCATCCCATGGCAAAGGTGGAGAAATTGCTGAGAACATGTTTGTTAGTTAAGGCCAACATGAAAGAAAACTAATTAAAATATCTGTGCGTTCCTTTTTTCTGATGAAAGTACTCCCTCTGTAAAGAAATATAAGTGCGTTCAGATCACTACTTTACAGAGAGAGTATGTAGCAAAAATGCACGTGTGTTGCAACGGGAGGAAAACAAATCACACGCCTTTAACCCAAGCTGTGATTTTAGGCATGAAATTATATTGTTGTTCATCATTTACAAAAACTTAAACATATAAGTATTCTGATGTTCTACAGATTGTTAATAAGTTGATGGTCATATTGAACAGCAAACTTGTGTGCCTTTACCTATAAAACATAAGCTATTTCAAATATGAAACTTGGAACGTAGCTTGACAAAAGTTGGAAGAGTCCAGTCAGGCTAGACATGGATTGGCATGGAGACTGAAAGACCAATCTCCAGTACAGGTGCGATAGCAAAGACCATGAGATTCTTATTTCTTTCCTTGAAATTACCAGTTCCGACTATTTAATTATTTATTTACTATAAGCAAGTGAGTAGATATGCAAAATAAAGGGAGAACAACTCTATAATCTTACTATGAAATGACCAGTAATGTTTTCCGGATCACAAAATTCAGAAACATGACACTGAGTGGATGAATACCCTAAACACTGACAAATTTATGGCTATTTTATTGTGAACAGTTAGCTCTTTGAAGTGTAGTTCCTGATCAGTTTAGCAACTGAACATGGATTGAGCATATTTATTATCTTTTTAATCTGCTTTAGCTTACAATTTGTACTGAATATAGTTCATCAGAATTTAACACTACGTGGGAAACTAAACTGAACGAGACCTTGTATGTAAAGCATACCTGATGCCTTGAGCTTACTACATAAATGTAGAGACAAAAATATCAGGCATAAACTGGTTAAATTGCAAGACTTCTGACTGATATATATATTGAAGCCCTGTCGCCAGAATAATCTATCAACTTCTATTCCACCTGGCTCAGATCGGCTTCAGTGTAGATCGCATTGTACTGGATAATCCCCACGAAATCAAATGAACCATGGACACTTGCCTACTCCTTAGCTGTGAACACCGGTAGCTTGGAACATCAGGTACACATGTTTAAGGTGCAGATCCAACCTTGAATACACTTGTTTCATCATTTGGATTTTCTAAATAGAGGTAAGAGTTTCACCAGAAAATTAGAACGTGTCTCAGTCCGTCGTACGCATGACATCAGACAGGTTCTAGGCGGAGGCTCGTGAACAGTAGAACAAGTTCACCAAATATGGATTGATAGTGAAAACACTAAAGAAAGAATCAAAAGTGTTCCTTGGCCATTACAAATCCATGTACATGAGGGGGGGGGCACTGCTAGCAGCTAGCTCATAGTTGTCGATGCTTCTTGCTGCTCCTGTTGTCCTGCCTCAATCACATGTGCATGTAACCAAAGAAGAATCGGAGAGATAAAATTAAGGGCAGAGAGCATGAGGACGATAAGAGAACATGCGTTGTTAAGCCACCATCGGCCCGAGCGCCATCAGCAGGCCGCACACACCAAGCTCTCCATCGCGCCACATCAATCTTCATCGGGAGGAATCTATGGTCTGCCTTGTACTGCAGGATAGCCAGAGACATTGATGAATTAATACACACGAGCCATGTTCGTCAACAAATTCAGTCCGTAGAACAACAAAACACCACTTATCCAAGCTAAAATAAATGGTTTGAGAAAAATAGAATCGATGTTGTGTACATAAACTCTTAGCTGATCACACTGGAACTGTGTCTTTTACTTGGTTCTCAAAAAACAAAATAGTACCCTGAAACATTGGTACTCAAATTTAGGTGCACTACTAGGAGTACAGAAACTAATCTAACTAATTTGAATATCAGACATTTTCATTTATATCAGATTTCAGAAAAGTTTTAAAAAGATTGCCTCTATCTTTATATATCCTTATAAGGAAATTAATAATCTTGCATTTTCAAGAATGGAAATGAGCAAGTGATCAGCTAAGACAACAATTGCGTACCAATCAATTAAAAAATACAACCTTTGTTCATTATAGCAATCATATATTATCATACGGTGCCAGTTTAAAATACTTGTACCATCAAAGAAGACACACACCATCTGATATTTCCCAGAGCTCTGAAAGTAAAAAACCAACAAGTGCAAGAATTGGAACAGAGAAGAAGCTTACCCGGGCAAGTGGGTGTGATGCCATTGGGGCTGGATGCGATGCTCGAGGCAGTAGAGCTCTCCCATTCTCTCTTGCCAAGCTCTACCTTCAATACCAGCCGCAGAGTAGCCGCCCGTGCTGCTTTCAAACTCTTCTTCCGTGCCACTGCAGGCGGACACTCTTTTTCAATCTCTCCCTCCGTTCTGCTGGTGCAGACCAGCCTGTCATGCCGCCCTGCCAAGCTCTCCCTCCGGCCCCTCATTGATGAAGTAACCTCCACCCAAAAGAAATCAACACAACATTACCAATATGCATAAATGAAGCTACACCTAGAGCCATAAACTGACAACTATACAAAGGAGCAGCTGATTAACATATGGGCAATATTCTCTAATTCAGCACAGAAAGGACAATTGACTAACTGGCATATGAGCACTACAAAATCTCGCCATCCATTACCACTTAAACTATCAAATTGAGTAGCAATACTAATTTTAGCAGCAATAGGCAGTGTATATCAGGAGTTCAGGACCCATTAGCAGCATACATATATCAATGTTAGCAAATGAAGCGATCAGCCATAGCATGTTTTCACCACAACACGGGCCAATAAGAATCTACCCAGCGCTGCCACAATATATGACTTGCAGATTAGAGAAGAGCCAATAAAAAATCTACCATCATGTTGGTACATGCGCTTGATTGATGAATGTTCTACCTATTAGTGCTAAGCAAGCATTGCACTAAAAAGGACCGTTGCATAGTGTCGGCAACTAAAACGACATCAAGGTTCCAGATGGGAGGTTGTGACCTGTGAGGTTGCCGATGTGATGGAGCAGATGACTTCGAAGAGCGGCAGCAACTGGATCATGACTTGGGGCAAGGAATCCATGGTGGTCATTCTCGTCCACCACGACGGCTCTCCCCTTCGCTCGGCCATTGCATCGGCAACTCCCCAGCGCTTATCTACGGCGCCGGTCGCCTCCGCCACCACAGCACCCCTCCCCGCGCTCCCACCACGCCGCCACACAGATCCAACTCCCCATCACTGTCGCCCCTGTCGATCCCCATCGATCTCGATCTGGAAAAAAATTGTGAGGGATGCGGCGGATCCTATCGATCTTGTGTGCATTCGGGGGCCGGGGAGCGAGGACGGGCACCGCGGAGCAAGGGATGGAGGCGCGGCGGCGGAGGGACCGTCGTTCTCGCAGAGCAGGGGGTGGGGCGCAGCGGCGGAGGAACCCTCGTTCTCCTGTGGGCAGCAATTTTAACGACGGAGTCTGGGCTGCGTACGAAACGTTTTTTCACTTACGGTCAGACTGCGGGTTGATTACTAAAACCTTTAAGGGCTTTTTTGCAAAATTGTTGACGACGTACGACCAGAAGCCATCGCTGGTTTATTAGTAGGTAAGATAAGATAAGTTCTCTTTTGAGACATTCGATGTAATAAGTGTGTGATTGCTACTCTGTTATAAATCCTTCAAAGTACTGTGTGGTGTCAGCATTACTGATCCAGGGATGACACCTAAGCACAGAGACTTGACCATCTGAGGTCGGGTCGCTACAAGGACCCACGGAGAGAGTTGGGGATTTTGTTATTTTCATATTTGAGATTTCTCAAATTTTTGAAAAAAGGATCAATTGGTTTTAATTATTTTCTCTTCGTATATTTGTTTTATAAAAATAAAAGAGGGGGAATAAAATGACTTTCCCAAAATAAAGAAATATTGGAGATTTAATATTAAATTCAAATAAGATTTTTATTCAGAGTTTTATCGCTATTTTATTTGAATTAGGAAAAATATGCATTTTTCAAAAATTGCATTATAGGCCCAAATAAATGTTCACCTTGTCCGGCATATTTTTAGAGGACGCGGAAAAATTATTTTGGAATTTTTGGAATCCGTTTAGTATTTCTTTTTTTCTTTTTCTACACGTCGGGATTATTTAAAAAAACGTCAACCGACTTGGCCCGCCGTGGGCGACCCGGACTCCGCCTCGCCCCGGGCTTTATAAGCCGCCACCCCGCCGCCCGAGCCCACCCCAACCGCCACCGAACCCTAGCCGCCCCAGCAGCCGCCGCCGCCGGAGTTGACCGCCGCCGTCGCCGTTTTTTTACGGTTTCTTTCGATAAACCCTAGATCTTGATTCGGGTTTTTTTTAATTCCGGTTTATTTTCGTTAGATCGGTTTTTCCGACGGTTTACTTATTTTGCGGACGTTCGTCCAAACGTTTGTTTTAACGAACGGTTTTCACTGTTTAGCCGCAGACAGCGAACGTTCGTTCATTAGCCTGTTCGTCAGTTTTTCTTTTTCTAGGGTTTTCCGCGATTATTTTCGATCGCGATTTCTGACCCAATTTCCGTTTTAGTTTGTCTTTTCGCTCGTTTATCGGAATCAGGCGATTCAAGCGCCTAGAGTTTCGTCTCGAAACTCTCTTTCCGTTTAACCAACTCAAACAAGTTTTGCTACTGTAAAATTTGACTTAGGTCCAGATTAGTAAATGAAGCTTGTTTCTTTCGCCGTTTGAGTTTCCTTGCTTCGTTTGATTTGATTCTTTTTGCAAACCGGAGTTCTTAAATTGAACTTTCTGGTAAGATCTCTTATTTGAGTTTTACCCGTGCTTGTAGTTGAGTGCTTATTGTATGCTTGTTTGTTTGCGATAGAGTACCCGGAGTGCGCAGCGTGCTAGTAGTAGTCTCTAGGTTTCACGGATCATCAGCAAGGCAAGTAACACTTTGATCATACCTCTTTACTACCTAGTTTTATTGCATTAGATCAATCCTCAAACAATTGCATGGTTAGGATCTGATTAATATGTGGGTTTTGGGAAGTAGATGAGGTAGTACCTTTTGACCTGTTTATTATCAAACCTTTGGGAGTTACTTCTACGTTTGCTTATATTGCTATGTTATGCTTGCAGACGTGGATTGGGTTTGAGTGTATCCATGACAAATGTGAGATTGTTAACTAATGGTTAACTTAAGGTGGCTACTTTAATACACATCTGGGTGGATTGAGGCACCTGGGGAACCCAGTGTTGCCTGTATTTTTTGGAAATCCTGGGGTACCGTGTGATTCTCCTATGGACTGCCACCCAGGCTCAAAGGGATCATAAGATTATTCATGCTAGAAACTTCCGTGTGCAGCCACAAGCTACTATGGGATCTAGCATAGTTGATTAAGTCGTGTGAACTCTTACAGTGGTAGACCAGCAGATGTAGGGGATGTAGGTTGGTACTGTCTACCCATCGTAAGGTGCTAACGCTTCTGAAAGACTGTGTCTCCGTCATCCGTTTCTCAAACATCATGTAGTGCAAGAAATTCAACGGAGGAGATTGAGTCTTGTGGGGAAAAGTGCGCAAACTTCTGCAGAGTGTATAAACTAATCATGGTTAGCCGTGTCCCCGGTTATCGGCGTTTTGAGTATCTAGTTCTTGGATTATCATGTGAATCTCGACATGTTACTTAATTTAATTTTGATTGGGTTAAATGATGATGCTTAATTGGGATTGAGTTGGGTGAACCTTCTCAATGTTTAACAACCACCATGATAGTTAAATAGAATTTATTCCTTTGTTGTAGGAAAAAATTG
Source organism: Triticum aestivum (assembly GCF_018294505.1). NCBI lineage: Eukaryota > Viridiplantae > Streptophyta > Magnoliopsida > Poales > Poaceae > Triticum > Triticum aestivum. Next base: position 301,523,065 of record NC_057795.1, on the reverse strand, counting down.
GCTTTATGCAAAACTGTAACCGTAGAGCTTTCCACCAGCCATATATGCATGTAGTGATAGCATTATTCTGTTCATTATTCTCTATGTGTTACATTGCTAGTATATTCCATGTGCTGACCCGTTTTCGGGCTGCAACGTTCATATTGCAGACTTTTTAGACGACGAGTAAGGTGCCTTAGGTCGTGATCTTTCACTCAGTGATGCCGTTGGAGTTGATGGACTCACTTTATCTTCCAAGCCTTCTGTTGTTATCGTTATTAGATGGCCTTAAGCCATATTTATTGTAATAGGTTCTCTTTCGAGACATTCGATGTAATAAGTGTGTGATTGCTACTCTGTTATAAATCCTTCAAGTACTGTGCGTGTCAGCATTACCGATCCAGGGATGACACTGATGCACAGAGATCGGACTGTTTGAGGTCTGGTCGCTACAGTAGCATTTTATCTTCTCTATTTTCTCTCATTTTTTATTGTTTTCTTGTTTTTTGGGCCCTCTCTTTTTTTTGCCTCTTTTTTCTTTCTTTTTTTTTGTTCGGAGTCTCATCCCGACTTGTGGGGGAATCATAGTCTCCATCATCCTTTCCTCACTGGGACAATGCTCCAATAATGAAGATCATCACACTTTTATTTACTTATAACTCAAGAATTACAACTCAATACTTAGAACAAAATATGACTCTATGTGAATGCCTTTGGCGGTGTGCCGGGATGTGCAATGAATCAAGAGTGACATGTATGAAATAATTATGAAAGGTGGTGATACGTCTCCAACGTATCTATAATTTTTGATTGTTCAATGCTATTATATTACCAGTTTTGGACGTTTATGGGCTTATTTATACACTTATATTATTATTGGGACTAACGTATTAACCGGAGGCCCAGCCCAAATTGCTGTTTTTTTGCCTATTTCAGTGTTTCGCAGAAAAGGAATATCAAACGGAGTCCAAACGGAATTAAACCTTCGGGAGAGTTATTTTTGGAACAAACGCAATCCAGGAGACTTGGAGTGGACGTCAATAAGCAAACGACGCGGCCACGAGGGTCCAGGACGCGCCCTAGGGGGGTGTGCGCGCCCCCCGCCCTCATGGGCCCCTCGTGGCTCCCCTGACCGACTTCTTTCGCCTATATATATCCATGTACCCCGAAAACATCGAGGAGCACCACGAAACCCTATTTCCACCACCGCAACCTTCTGTACCCGTGAGATCCCATCTTGGAGCCTTTTCCGGCGCTCCGCTGGAGGGGGAATCGATCATGGAGGGCATCTACATCAACACCATAGCCTCTCCGATGAGTTGTGAGTAGTTTACCACAGACCTTTGGGTCCATAGTTATTAGCTAGATGGCTTCCTCTCTCTCTTTGAATCTCAATACAAAGTTCTCCTTGATCTTCTTGGAGATCTATTCGATGTAACTCTTTTTGCGGTGTGTTTGTCGAGGTCCGATGAATTGTGGGTTTATGATCAAGTTTATCTATGAGAAATATTTGAATCTCCTCTGAATTCTTTTATGTATGATTGGTTATCTTTGCAAGTCTCTTTGAATTATCAGTTTGGTTTGACCTACTAGATTGATCTTTCTTCCAATGGGAGAAGTGATTAGCTTTGGGTTCAATCTTGCGGTGTCCTTTCCCAGTGACAGCAGGGGCAGCAAGGCACATATTGTATTGTTGCCATCGAGGATAAAAAGATGGGGTTTATATCATATTGCTTGATGATGAGGACATGACTACCTTGGATAAGACTAAAAATATTGCATACATGCATATTTGTCAGGTGATTTCTAGTGCAAACTATTCAATAATGTATTTATGTTATCCAGAACAAAAATACTTCACATACTTTTGTGTTTTGTCTAATTGCAGGTGTATGGGACATTTGTACAATCCACATATGAAGATAAGGGAAAAGGAGAAGTTTAGGTGCTGTTCAAAAAGTCTTCTCACGTCACTTTTGGGCCAAGAGAAGATAGAGTCCAAGTCTCTCACGTTCTCGATTCAGATTCGGACTGCACAGACATACCTGACTCAAAACGCCAACAACTTTTTCATACGGACTTCAAATTGGGTGATTCTTTTTTTATTGGAAAGTAGATTTCATGTTCTTTCCAGCACAATTGGAATCACCTTAAAATCCGTCCGGAGCGTTGAGTTATGGACGAAACAATCTGACGCTGCACCAGAATCCGAGTCAAACTACAAGTCCAAAGGTGTTACGTCACCTCCACTTGGGCCCATTGGCCTTGTACGACCTAGGGTTAGTTTTAGGCTGCCTTGGGACGTCCTCCCACCTCCTTGGCCGCCACCCCTTGCTCCTATATAAGTAGATCCATCTAGTAGCTTTTCGCTTGGGATTTGTTTAGTTAAAAGTTAGCCATTGCAACTTCGTGTACTTCGTTTGTGTCCAACGACCAGACCAAGACCGCTTACGGATCCCCACCTTTATCAATACTTCATATATACTCGCAATATTCAGATTGCTTTTATCATATTCTTGCTTGTTCTTCGATTGCTTGCAGGAATAGACCTTCGTGGTTAGGTTGATTGTGCTCTGGCGTGGTTAATAACCTCTCGGAGTTGGTTTAGCGATTGCTAAGGCGCAACGTCGTGCATGTTTGTAGTCGCATCGTCAAAGTCATCTTCACCAAATCGATAGTTATTATCTCATCGAAAGATCGGGACACCCTGCCTCTATCAAGTGGTATCAGTTTTCAGGTTGCTCGGTGAGAATTTCTAGTTTTCCTAGATTAGATTTATTTTCTTACCTATTGTCCAAGAAAAAGCCACACAAAAAAGTTAGATCTATTCATCCTTTATCCAAGCCAGTCTGAACATTTGCAATTTTCTATTCATTGCTTGCATAGTTGAATTATCGGTTGCATCGTCGTGTCAGTTGCTGGTCTTAGTGTCTAGTTCCTTTAGAGTTTCGAGTTCTGTTCACATTAGTCACGCCGCCGCTGCATCATTATCCCTTCCGCTGTCCACCATCCCATCCATTAAGTTCCACCACGTGCTACGCACTGTTCATTGTCATAATCATAGTTGAGGTCACTCACATCTTCGTCTGATCCAATTTGCATCTTATCTAATTTGTCTTGGAAAGAGGGAGAAAAAGAAGATAGAGAAAAAAAGAGAGAGAGAAAAAAAAAGAAAAAAAAGAAAAAGAGAGAGAAGAAAAAGAAAAAAACGTGAGAAAAAAAGAGAGAAAAAAAACGGATCTATCTAGAATCAATCTCGTACCTGAATTCGGATTGGAATCTGTTTTGCGCACTGTTCAGTAAAACATGTGTATCTTCCTCATACGAAGTCCGTTTTGGCTCCGTGAGTACTCATATTGAAGCTAGCGACAAGCCGCATCTAAATAGTTACATAAGCTATTTCAATATTTGATACCTCAAAATGGGCTTCTAAATAGGTCTTTTTGCCCTCCGAAGTTCGTGAACACAGCTTGTTCCGATTTTTCAGGCAAGTTTTAGAATTCTTTGACTCCTCATATCAATTCGGAATTGAGTGATTCTTTTGCATTGGAAAGCTTAAGTTAGTAGCATTCTTTGAAAATTTATCAGAAAATTGGCTCAAATTTTTCATGAGGAAAATTGGAGAGAGAGTTGTTGTATGTCCTGCTTGGCAGTTGTTTTCCATCATTATCTTCACTGCCGTTGTGATCTTCACTTATATCTTGCTGTCAAGAGCTACTTAGTATCCTTCATTGATGCTAGTTGTGCTACGCCGTGACCTCATTAGTGTTCTAGGCTCGCGTCTCTAGTCCGGTCTAGCCTAGGACCAGCACAGTACCGTCGTTGAGCATTTATTCAACATTGCATCTTTGAATTGATTATTGCTAATCTTTTGCTACCATATATAGCCAACCCAGCTCCACATATTTCTACACCGTGTATACGTACGCTCCCCTGGCAATCGCTTTACTCAATATTCGGAGTTACTTGACACTGCTGGTTGCCGATCACCGCTTGCTGCATGGTAAGAACTTGTAAGACATTGATATTTGCTTTACTGTGAGCGTTTTACCATCACATCCTAGTAGTTATAGGAACATTATTTTTGGATTTTGTTTCTTGTTCTACTAATCATGACAGGATCCAGAGTCAATTCATGGGCTTTGTCGATCGCGGGAGACATGCCACCACCTATGCAAATACCACAACCGTCACGACAGGTGCACAAACATCCAAATGCACATGATCAGGTTCATGTTTCTATACCACCATTTAATGGCCGTTTTAGACCTGCTTTATATATTGATGGGAGTTAGACATAAATAATATATTTGCTTCCCATAATTTTGATGAACGTAAAAAAGTTATGGTTGCGGTTGGTTCTTTCACTGGTTATGCTCTAGTTTGGTGGAGTGAATATTGTCGGTTACACCCTAATTATGTACCTAATACTTGGGATGATTTAAAACATGTCACAAGAGATAGATTCGTCGATGTTTATTATACTCGTGGCATGATTAAAAAACTGGAACATTTGAAACAAGGTAGTGACACCGTAACAAAATATTATGATGATTTACAAACTACCTTGTTGCACTCATTTTTAGAAGAAAGTGAAGAAGATTTTATGGATAGATTTTGGGGAGGATTAAACCATAATATTCAGGAGATACTAATTCATGAAGAGTGGTATCCTATGGACCATTTGTTTCGTCTTGCTTGCAAAGCTGAACAAGAAATAAAACGACGTGTTGCCCACAAGGAGAACAAGCGCACGGTGCACATTCCAACTGTTGATACAGATGTTTATTCAACTACTAGGTGTACTATGACAACCACATCCGTTGTTGCGAGGACTACATCATCTCCACCATGTGACACCTCACCATCGAGAGTGCCTGCATCATCTGAGTTGACTATAAGAGGTAATGACAAAGGTACAGATTTTCCACTTTTACATGAGAATGATGCATGCCTAGTTAACTTGAATACATCATGTGTTGAGCTACCCACTACTTTGATCACACCACCTATTTTAGAGAATTATGTTGATAATTTGACGTTGCCATGTGATCAAACAACTGAAATACCAACAATTTTGAGAGCACCTATTGAATTAACTGTTGATGCAAAAGAATCAATGTTTAATCATTTTGATATGACCTCTAATCTTGGTGATGATTCTGTGTCGAATGACTCACTGCATGTTTGCTTATCTAAGCATGTTGTAGCATGTAAATTTGATTCAAATAAGGTTTATTCACCAATGTTGGGATGGTTTAATGATGAACATTGTCAATCTTTTGAAATAAATAAGAGCTTCACTTATATGTGCAAACTGAGTTGCAATATTTTCATGCCTTCTAGTTCTTGTGATAATTTGTTGGCTTTAGATTTTATGAACTATGCAAGTTACTCATCTATTCATGTGTCATATATGCAAAAATCAAGGGAAGTAAAAATGGATGACGTATACACATACAATATGTACACCTTGTCTCTTTTGTTAGCCACATTTCAGATTAAGCAACGCCGAGGACGGCTTTGTTTTCAAGAAGGGGAGGATGATGAGGACATGACTACCTTGGATAAGACTAAAAATATTGCATACATGCATATTTGTCAGGTGATTTCTAGTGCAAACTATTCAATAATGTATTTATGTTATCCAGAACAAAAATACTTCACATACTTTTGTGTTTTGTCTAATTGCAGGTGTATGGAACATTTGTACAATCCACATATGAAGATAAGGGAAAAGGAGAAGTTTAGGTGCTATTCAAAAAGTCTTCTCACGTCACTTTTGGGCCAAGAGAAGATAGAGTCCAAGTCTCTCACGTTCTGGATTCAGATTCGGACTGCACAGACATACCTGACTCAAAACGCCAACAACTTTTTCATACGGACTCCGAATTGGGTGATTCTTTTTTTATTGGAAAGTAGATTTCATTCTCTTTCCAGCACAATTGGAATCACATTAAAATCCGTCCGGAGCGTTTAGTTATGGACGAAACAATCTGACGCTGCACCAGAATCCGAGTCAAACTACAAGTCCAAAGGTGTTACGTCACCTCCACTTGGGCCCATTGGCCTTGTACGACCTAGGGTTAGTTTTAGGCTGCCTTGGGACGTCCTCCCACCTCCTTGGCCGCCACCCCTTGCTCCTATATAAGTAGATCCATCTAGTAGCTTTTCGCTTGGGATTTGTTTAGTTAAAAGTTAGCCATTGCAACTTCGTGTACTTCGTTTGTGTCCAACGACCAGACCAAGACCGCTTACGGATCCCCACCTTTATCAATACTTTATATATACTCGCAATATTCAGATTCCTTTTATCATATTCTTGCTTGTTCTTCGATTGCTTGCAGGAATAGACCTTCGTGGTTAGGTTGATTGTGCTCCGGCATGGTCAATAACCTCTCGGAGTTGGTTTAGCGATTGCTAAGGCGCAACGTCGTGCACGTTTGTAGTCGGATCGTCAAAGTCATCTTCACCAAATCGATAGTTATTATCTCATCGAAAGATCGGGACACCCTGCCTCTATCACTTGAGTTTATCCCTCTACATCATGTCATCTTGCCTAATGCGTTACTCTGTTCTTATGAACTTAATACTCTAGATGCATGTTGGATAACGGTCGATGTGTGGAGTAATAGTAGTAGATGCAGGCAGGAGTCAGTCTACTTATCGCGGATGTGATGCCTATGTACATGATCATGCCTAGATATTATCATAACTATGCACTTTTCCATCAATTGCTCGACAGTAATTTGTTCACCCACCGTAATACTTATGCTATCTTGAGAGAAGCCACTAGTGAAACCTATGCCCCCCAAGTCTATTTTCCATCATATAAGTTTTTGATCTACTTTATTTTGCAATCTTTACTTTCCAATCTATATCATAAAAATACCAAAAATATTTATCTTATTATTATCTCTATCAGATCTCACTTTTGCAAGTGGCCGTGAAGGGATTGACAACCCCTTTATCGCGTTGGTTGCGAGGTTCTTATTTGTTTGTCTACGTACGAGGGATTTGCGTGTAGCCTCCTACTGGATTGATACCTTGGTTCTCAAAAACTGAGGGAAATACTTACGCTACTTTGCTGCATCACACTTTCCTCTTCAAGGGAAAACCAACGCAGTGCTCAAGAGGTAGCAAGAAGGATTTCTGGCGCCGTTGCCGGGGAGGCTTATGCCAAGTCAAGTCAAGATTTGATCGCCCAGCAACTAGCCATTTCTGGCGCCGTTTCCGGGGAGGTCTTCGCACAAGTCAAGATATACCCAGTACCCATCACGAACTCTTCTCCCTCACATTACATTATTTGCCATTTGCCTCTCGTTTTCCTCTCCCCCACTTCACCCTTGCCATTTTATTCGCCCTCTCTTTCCCATTCGCCTCTCTTTCGCTTACCTCTTGTGTGCTCGTGTGTTAGATCATTTATTTCATCGTCATGGCTAGTCCTCCTATCATTGTTAGTACTCTCAATCATGAAGTTCTTAATTTTAAACAAAGGGAGGGAGAAAATCTAAAAGATGCTTGGCATAGAATTTGCAATGCTCAAAATAGATCTACTAGGAAGCAATCTACTTCCGTTCTTCTCCGCATTTTTTATGTAGGCATTACTCCTTGGAATAGATATATCCTTGACACCATTACCGGAGGAAATTTCTTGGGTAGCCATACTTTTGATGCTTATAATGCTATGTTAGATTTGTTTGGCCCATCCCCTCTTTTGGTTAATGGAACTGCTTTAACTTTGGAACATGTGATGCAAAGGCTTGAAATTATTGAAAATAAAGTTGCCACTATTGAGTTAATTGAAAATTTGGATAAAAAGATCCACAGACAAATTACCCAATATGGATCTAAGGTTGGAGTTACTCTGAATTTTTTTAAAGAAAAGGAACCTATAGTTAACGAAAGAATAGATCAAGATTCCACAAGAATCGATAAACTTGAGGATATTATTACCAACTTAGGGTCTGCCTTTTCATCAAAATACTCCAACTCCTCCCACCAAAATTGCCAAATTAATGTATGTTCCTAAAAATAAGGGTGAATCTTCTAGTAAGGAAAATGCGGATCTCAAATCAATTAGTGTTCACCCCAGTTTTTTCACTATCATTAAGGAGCCTTTTGCTACAAAAGAATTTCTTGATTTCTTGCCTAGGAGTTTAATCATTACTAGAAAGAAGGAAACTCCTAAGGGTTATAAGTGTTCAATTGAGGAATTGAATACCAAAGATGGTAATACTTAGATCTATTCTCGCTTTTATGCCTAGCTAGGGGCGTTAAACGATAGCGCTTGTTGGGAGGCAACCCAATTTTATTTTTGTTCTTTACTTTTTGCTCCTGTTTAGTATTAAATAATTCATATAGCTTCTGTTTAAATGTGGTTTTATGTTTTAATTAGTGTTTGTGCCAAGTAGAACCTATATAGGATAACCTATGGTGAAAGTTAATTTGATCTTGCTGAAAAACAGAAACTTTTGCACGCATGAAAATAATTTTAATAAATCACAAAAACGTGATTTTTAGTTAATTATTTTTTAAGAAGATTAATAAACAAATTTCCTAGGACTTCCTATTTTGGTAGGATTTTTAGAGTTCCATAAGTATTCGAAAGTTACAGATTACTACAGACTGTTCTGTTTTTGACAGATTCTGTTTTTCGTGTGTTGTTTGCTTATTTTGATGAATATATGGCTAGTATCAGAGCAAGGTTTTAACCCTTGGCGGTGGCGAATCAGAGCCATATCGAATCCGGATTTCGGTGAACGGCGGCGGTGAGACGCGGGGAGGCGTATGGCGGCGGTAGATCGATCGGTAGCAGGGAAGGTTGTGGCGGCGGTTTCTGAAGAACACTTCATCAGAGTAAAATCCCACCCAACCCACCTTCCAGTGCTATTTTTTCTCCGGCGGCGTGAAGCGGGAAGGAGAACTGGTATGTGAGGTCCGGTTGCCGGATTTCCGGTCGTAAAATTCCCTCCTCTCCCACCAGTTATCTCGGGCGCGATACAAACCTTGCGGTGATGGCAAACCCAGCAGGAACTATGGATAGTGGAGTCCTGGAGCTCGAGTCCTTGCATTTGGATATGATAGAGGCGAAGGTGTCCTGATGTTCCGATGAGATAGCTATCGTTTTCCGTGGGGGGTCGACTTTGACGATCCGACTACGAACGTGCGAAGACGTCGCGCCTTAGCAATCACTAAACCAACTTCCGAGGGGTTATTGACCACGCCGGAGCACGATCAACCTGACCGCGAGGGTCTATTTCCTGCGAGCAAACGAAGAACAAGCAAGGCCGAGATTGCAATCTGAATATTGCGAATATAAGAGGAAAACTTTATTAATGAAGGTGGGGTTTTGTGACGTCTTGGTCTGGTCTTTGAAAACAAACGAAGTACGCGAAGTTGCAGATATGGCGAACTTTTAATCTAAACAAAACCCCAAAGTCTAAACAACGCCATAAGGGTTGTATATATGGAGGAAGAGGGGGGGATTTCTTGACCCTTGGAGGGGTCCGAAACCAACCGTAACTCTTGTTTCCCCACACATACGGGCTCTAAAAACAGCCTATACTCAAGTATTTCGAAATTACATGGGCCTGGCCCAAAAATAAGGTGGCGGAGCACCTAAAATAAGCTATGGACGAAATTTATGAAGGGGTATCTTGTATATTTCGTGCATGTCCTTGTATGTCACCACAGAGGCTTCAAAGTGCTGAAATATGCACTAGAAATGCCGTTCTGGTTCCCTTCGCGCGCACCTTCATCTCCATGCTTGATCCTGCTCCAGTGTTCATCCCTCTTGTCCATGCTAGGCCCTTCATTAGTAATCAACACAAATGTATCCAATTTAGGCAGCATCATATTCTCATGAACATTAGAATTGTTACCAAGAAAGGAAAGTACCTGGTAATTCAATTGGCGTGCGCGAGGTCTAGTAATTGGTCCAGTATGTATAGCAACAGGGGCTGTGGGTGTAACAATGATATTGATGTCCTCATCAGGATATCAAAACCCTTCGTCAAAATAGAGAGGACGACAAGAAAGAATTTTATGATTTTACTAAAACTATCAACATGATTTTTGCAAGCATTGACAGGAATTTCAAGAAAATTCAGGCCAGCTTGCAGAAACTGATACAGGAAGAGAGGACAGAAGAAGAAGAGCAAGATGAGGAGCCCCCTTCAGCGCAGGCTAGCACCTAACAATCCTCTGGGAAGACCCAAGCAGCTGCACACTCCAAACGCAGTAGCAAACAACACTGCTGTTCTGCTGTTTTGGTGGACAAAACCACTGGAAAGGAACTGAATTTGGATGGGACACCCAAAGCACCTTATAGGCACCCCAATCACACTGCAGGTAGACCTGAAACAAGCGCACCACATAGCAGAGTAGGACAGCAGGCAACAGCACTGGTGCCAATTGCAGAATTACCTGAAGATTTCCCCAGACAAGAAGTCAGAGCCAGAACCCCCCACACTGATGTGCGAAGAAACATCTTAAGTGTTAAGCTAGCTAAACTGAATATAGCTGAATTTGAGGGAGTAGGTGCAGATTCTTGGATACAAAATATTGAGCAATTCTTTGAAGCTTCCAGAGCACCACTTGACCAAAGAACTGAGATTGTTGTGTCTTATCTAAAAGGGGAAGCTATGCAGTGGTGGAGAGAAACAGGGGTTTTGGTTACAAACATGCCCTGGCACAGGTTTTGTTCCAACCTGACAGAAAGATTTGCGGTGACTTCTGTGTCTGAAAATGTTAAAGCTTTTCATAGTCTCACACAAACCAGTACTGTGGCACAGTACATTACTACCTTTGAGCAAAATATGAACCTCATGAGAAGAGATAATCATGTAGACCCAGACAGCTATTACATGCATAGCTTCATCTCAGGTTTAAACTCTTATATCCAAAGTCACTTGGAATGCCACCAGCCAGCAAATATGCAGAAAGCAATATGGCTTGCAAGAAGGATAGAAACCTGCCCTACTACAACCAGCTCCAGGAATTCTACAACTTATTACAGGAAACCAGTGACAGCAGACAATAACAAAGCACCTCTGCCTCCTGTGATTCCTGCAGCTACTGTAATCCAACAAGCAAGAGAAAAGGGCATTTGCTACAAGTGTAGGGAACCCTGGTTCCCTGGTCACAAACAAGTGTGCAAAATGTCCCGGAAGGCCCAAATTCAAGCTCTGCAAGAACAAACTACAATGAACCCTGATGTCATATATATTGTTGATGCAGGGGAGGAACAGTCTGACACTAAAGATGATAGCCCAGACACAGAACAGTTAAAAAAATCGATGCATGCTGCAAATGGAACACCTGAGGAACAACCAAAGCATACATTCACACCGCAAGTTCAAATTGGCTCAACAATGGCTGTAGCACTAGTTGATAGTGGGAGCACAACAACCTTCTTGTCACCTCTGTTAGCTCTTAGAGCTGGGTGTGAACTGACACCAGCTAAACAAGTGAAAGTCACTGTGGCAAATGGAGGCACACTACTCAGTGATTCCTCTTGTCTCCATGAAAACTATAACATCCAAGGGACATCCTTCTGTTCTGACTTTAGAGTCCTTAAACTCACTGGCTATGATATGATACTGGGAGATGATTGGATGTACAAGCACAACCCTGTCACATTTGATCTGCCCAACATGACACTGACAATTAAAGATGACAAGGGACAATTGACCACCTTTCAAGAAGAAAGTTTGCCCACTAGTCCTTGCTCATCTACACTCCAAGATATGGACCACCTCCTAGATGACATTTTATCTGGAGCTTTACTATAGATGCAACCTGTCAAAATGGACAGTGGACAAGTAATTGAGCATACACCAGAAATGTCCAAACTTCTGACAGATTATAAGGATACCTTCCAAGAACGTTCATGCCTACCTCCTAAGAGAACTTGTGATCATGCCATTAACCTTGAACTTGGAGCACCTGTTATAAATCAAAGATGCTACAGAATGCCCCCTCACCAGAAGAATGCAATGGAGCAAATCATTAAAGAGATCATTCAGAAAGGGATAATCAGATTAAGCAGCAGCCCTTATTCCTCCCCTGCAATCTTGGTCAAGAAAAAGGATCTCACTTGGAGATTGCGTGTGGATTACAGGAAACCGAATGCTTACACTATCAAAAACAAATACCCCATTCCCATGATTGAGGACCTACTAGATGAGTTACATGGGGCCACAATCTTCACTAAGATTGATCTAAGGAGTGGATATCATCGAATCAGAATGAAAGCAGAAGATATCGAGAAAACAACATTCAGCACACACATGGGCTTATATGAATTCCTTGTTATGCCTTTTGGTGTGACCAGTGGCCCCCATATTTTCACCAACTGATGCATACAGTATTGGGGCCACTTCTCAGGATCTGTGTCTTGGTTTTCTTTGATGATATTCTTGTTTTCGGCAAATCTTACAAAGAACACCTGGAACATTTGGCCCTGGTTTTTAAAGCACTCAGAGAACACCAACTGTATGCTAAACTTTCTAAATGCACATTTGCACAGAAGAAAGTGGAATATTTGGGCTTTGTTATCTCTGCTGAAGGAATATCTACAGATCCTGCTAAGATTGAGGCAAACACTCAATGGCCCACACCAGAAAATGTCACTCAACTCAGGAGCTTTTTGGGCCTAGCAGGGTACTACAGAAGGTTTATTAAAAGCTTTGGGATTATCTGCAGGCCCCTATTTGATGCACTGAAGAAAGATGCTTTTACATGGTCTGATCAACAGAATCATGCTTTCCAAACCCTCAAAACAAGTATGACTCGAGCACCAGTTCTAGCACTACCTGACTACTCCACCCCTTTTGTTCTGGAAGTTGATGCCTCTGGATATGGGATTGCAGCAGTATTAATGCAAAAAGGACAACCAATAGCTTTCCTTAGCAAATCTCTTGGTCCTAAAGCATCAGGGTGGTCCACTTATGTCAAGGAAGCTCTTGCAATCATTGAGGCCCTTAAACAGTGGAAACATTACTTTGCTTCTTCCTCTATCATAATAAGAACTGACCAGCAAAGCCTCAAATGTATCCAAGAGCAGAAGCTAACTGAAGGAATTCAACATAAATTGCTCATTAAACTCTTGGGCTACAAGTTCACAGTGGAATAAAAGAAAGGAAAGGAAAACAAAGTAGCAGATGCACTGTCAAGAGTCAACTATGCTCTGCAAAGTTTGCCCATTACTGCTACAGTTCCAGTTTGGATAAAAGAGGTGGCCAACAGTTACAAAAAGGACACCAAGTGTTCTGAATTGCTAGCTGAACTAACCATTGCTCCCAATGGACACCCTCCCTACACTCTCACCAGTGGGGTGCTGAGGTACAAAGGAAAGATATTAATTGGAAATAACACATAATTGAGGACGTCACTGTTACATGCTTTTCACACGTCTGAATTGGGAGGGCATTCAGGAGAGAGAGCTACTTATCACAGACTAAAAATCCTTTTTACTTGGCCTGGCATGAGGCAAGCAGTGAAATCATTTGTTCAACAATGCCCTGTGTGTCAAATCAATAAAGCTCACCACTCACCTTCACTTGGCTTATTGCAACCACTTCCTGTCCCTGATTTTGCTTGGACACACATCTCAATGGATTTTGTGGAAGGACTCCCTGTGTCTGAAAAAAAACCTCATACTAGTAGTGGTCGACAGATTCACCAAGTATGCTCATTTCATTACTCTTAAACACCCCATCACTGTGAGGGGAGTAGCACATGCATTCACTGACAACATCTTCAAATTGCATGGACTTCCCACGGTCATAGTTACTGACAGGGACAGGATATTTACCAGTCATTTGTGGCAGAAGTTGTTCACAAAAATGGGAGTCAAACTACACCTCAGTAACTCCTACCACCCACAAACGGATGGCCAAACAGAAAGAGTAAATCAATGCCTCGAAAACTACTTGAGATGTATGGCATTTGCACATCCTAGGAAGTGGCACCAGTGGCTTTCAATGGCAGAGTGGTTGCACAACACTAGTTTCCACACATCTCTCAACATGACACATTTTCAGGCTTTGTATGCCAAACCACCCCCTCTCATTGTTGAGCACATGCTTCCTCCACCTGAAGGAGATGATACACAAGCTGAACTGGACAGAGATACCATTTCTCAGCAGATCAAGGAGAACTTGTTGAAAGCACAAACAAGGATGGAATACTTCGCTGACAGGAAAAGATCTGATAAACAGTTGGAAGTTAGGGATATGATTTATGTCAAGTTGCAGCCTTACAGACACACCAGTCTCAGTATTCACTGGCACCTGAAACTGCATTCCAAATATTATGGGCCCTTCAAGGTCTTAGAGAAAATTGGATCAGTAGCATACAAGCTCCTTCTACCTGCTGATTGCAAACTTCACCCAACATTCCACATAAGTCAACTCAAGAAGCACCCAGGCCCTGATGTAGTACCAAACCCGAAACTATCACTTTTGGATGAAGAGGGCCACATCCTCATTCAACCTGAAGTTGTTTTGGAACGGAAACTCATACCCAGAGTTCAGGGAGATATTAGCATACTTGTGGTACAGTGGCTTGTGAAATGGATCAATCTACCAGTCGACAAAGCTACTTGGGAAGATGCTGCGTCTATCCAAAAGGCTTTCCCTGGTTTCTAGCCTTGAGGGCAAGTCTGTTCTCAACTGGGGGGAATTGTCAGGACAGTAGCAGCATCGACAACAACAGGAATCATTACAGTACCGTGTCAAGTGTCCTAGCGCCTAACAGCCGTCGATCTGCAATCCCACGGCAGCTGGAGGGCGTAACGCTTCGCGTTCAAGTCGCCCATCCTCAACCGTAGATCTCCAGATGAACGGCTCTCGTGGATGTAACCTCTACTTTTGAAATTATCACAACGCTGTAGCTGGCTGAACATGTCGCTATCTACTTTTTCCTTGCTCGAGCCTTTTTAAACCCTCCTCCGGCTTGTGGAGAGGGTATTCTAGATGTATCTGGGCTTTGCCCTTAAGCCGCCGTTGTTCTGGCTGGCGAAACGCTAGCTAGCCACTCTGAGATCTGGCTTGAAACAATCCCCAATTCCTCCAAGAAATTGAGTGTTTTCCTCAGTTCTTTTCTGAATCTTGGCGACAGTCCTAATTAGTCCCTGTCACAGTGCATCGAGCCCTGCAGGCACCTTGGATTCTGCTCTTCTTTGTATTTTTGTTCATGGCCTAAGCTGGTGTTTACCATGGCCCTTTTTATATCCCCTGCTCTCAACCCCAACGAACTATCTAATCTGTTTCTGCAATTTTAATGGCTCATTTTCATGTGTCAGATCGTTGTTGCCCAGTTCACACGAAGCTAATTACAGTAGACCTTCTATAGTATGGTGCCTACATGTTTTCCTATTCTCATTTTCCTACTATAATTATATTTGGTGTATGAGAGGCATGTCGTTTGGGTGGGCATTGAACACTACAGGTCTTCTGAAATTTAGCTCCAATCAACCATTGATCCAAGTCGAGTTGTAATTTACTCTCTCTTTCTTCAACTAGGTGCCATGGGATGTGTTCCGGCCGTGTCCTTTCTTCAGCCAGGCACCTCGGCAACCACTTGAGTAGCAGTGCAGCATGCCTTGGTGAGCTCCCTAACGTGGGTGATAAGTATAGCTGACCTGGCGTCGTATTTATATAGTGTTACAACTGCTGTACATCTTAATAAGTTGTCCTCAATCACTATGGATACAAAGCGTTTCCCTTACTATTTTAATTTCCATTGCAGCTTTCTAAATAAATTTTGTCGTCTCACCGAATATTAAAAAAAACAGAGGGTACCTTAAGTATAACCATAGATCTACCAAGTGGCAGTCCTTTCAAAGGATTTTTTTTGAAAGGTTCAAAGGAAAATTTCTGACTCGCTGCTGCTTTTACATTGACAATTCATAGCACACCAATTATTTGCTTGATTTTTTACTTAACATAAGAACTTTGTAGCTCAGGTTGACTAGAAGATAATGCAAGCGAATGCACTCACCAATTTAAGGCCTCCTTTGGTTCATAGGATAGGAATTTCATAGGAATAGGAAAAGTATAGGAAATGAGGTGGCATGCATCTGAAATCCTATGAATGCTCAGACTATAGGAATAGGAAACTAAATGTCATTTGGTTCACGGGATAGGAACACACATATAGGAAACATAAAGAAATAATGTCATTTGGTTTATGGTTAATAATGTGAACAATTATATTCCCTCTGTAAAGAAATATAAAAGCGTTTAGAACACTACGGAGGGCGCTGCTGGAGCCTGTAGGCTTGACGGTCGACAGTAGATGCTCTCCAGCTCGCCGGTGGTCGTTGCCCGTCTACTGGATGTGGCCGCGTCCCTCGCCCGCCGGAGTCGCTCCGGCGAGCTGTGCCGTTCTGTGCGAGGAGGGAGGACTGGACACAGATTTGATTCAACTTTTTTATTTCTTTTCCCATCCTTGTCTGCACGCGATTGAGCGAAAAAAGCAGGGAACAGTTATCCCCGCGCATGTCGTTCGCCATAGGTAATTTTCCATCAGCTCGGACCTAATGTTTCTGATCCTGTGAAATCTGAAGGAAAGGAACAAATCCCATACGGGAATAGAATTCAATTCCTGTAAACCAAAGGCCTTCAAAGGATTTTTTCCTACAACAATCCTATCCTACAAGATTCCTATGAAATTCCTGTAAACCAAAGACAGCCTAAGATGGTATGTTCTATGATTCTGATCTTAATTTCGTTGGCGTTTGAAACTACATAAGATGTCATATATGCATGCTACTAAAGTTCATTGTACTCCTGAAATCGATCATATGTGACATCTCAAATGAAACAACACAAAGCTTCATCTGGCTTTGTATTTTGAGGCAATGTCAATGAACCTATCGTGTTAAAAGAAATACGAGGATTTTCTCTTTGTAGCCTCTTATAAATGAGTGTTGACATCATCATTACAAAGTTAGACTTTGATCATGCCAGCAAGAAAACTGAAGCAACCATACTGTCGATATATTTAGAACAAAATTCTTTAGAGATGCATGTTAGCTACACAATCTTATCCATGTAATCTGGTCATCTTTGTTTTGGAAATAGAAATTGCTATTGCTTCCTGGGTGAGCTGAGGTGATCATGGCAGTGTTTGTTTTGTGGCTAGACCAGCACAAATATACTTCCGTTGATCTTAATCTGACATGGCATTCCTCATGTGCAGTTTGGGAAGACAATGGCATTGGTACTTTTGCCGGCATTTTGCTAGGAGATTATCATTTTATCTCTAAATATTTGTACTGACGCTCATTTGTTGGATGAATTTTAGATGGCCTTGTATCTCTGAATATCCACAAAGAAGCATAGCGGGAGGAGCCGGCACTGCTCTCAGAGTTCAGGCGATTCTGGCCGTTGGATTTTCTTTTATGCAATGTAGACCGTAGGATCCCGCTCGGAAGAGACCTTTTGCCGTTGGATCAAAAGGAAACATTGCTACAATGAATAGTAACTTTTTTCTGCGGATTTTCTTACTCCCGTATTACTGTCTTGCCTCACTGACGTGTGGGGTCGATACCTGGTGGACCACGCCTGTCGGTTGCCGTGGCTGGGATGGTGTTTTGTGTGGCTCGTCGGCGCCCTCCAGCGGTAAAAGATCTGGATCTTGTGCCACCGCCTGTGATTTCCATGCCCCGCCGAGGGCATATGTGAGATTTCGCGTCTTGCCCAGTGTGTCGTCTGGCGGTTGGCTCCTGGATGGATGAGGTCAAGCAGGTGTCAGGCCCAAACTCTAAAGATCCCCTGTTTCTGCGTGCCAGTTACGTCTACAGCCGTTCATCGCTCATCGGAGGGTCAACAAGCAAAGATAACGGTTCGCGGGTCTGGGTCGCTCTCCTTCGCCAATCGTCCATCCGACAGCTGAGATGGCGCGGGAAAAGCTATTCATCGCCCGACAACGCCATGTGCCCTTAGCTTTCTGCTTTTTGCTTTCTAGCTCTGTAATGGCTATAAAAGCCAGCCATCTCTTCCGTTCGAGGCATGTAAAAACCTATTGGGTGTAAACCCTAGCCGCCGGTGGCGTGCTACCTACTTTCCTCTTGCTAATGCGATGAAAACCCTAGCTCAAATTCTCCCAATTTCCCGACTGAAATCAGCTAGTTTAGTTAAAATTCAGTAGATCGGGGCTCTGGTCCTGACAATTGGTATCAGAGGCCAGTCCTTCCTCGGCGGCGGGGTTGATTGGAGCGCGATAGGGGTTGGCTTCGGCTGTAAAATCCCTCTTCAAGCTCTGATCTGGCGGCGGAGGCAGTTGGCGGCGGCCGGAGTGGCAGTGTTCGGGTACAGTCAGAGAGACAGTCTGGTTGCCTGAGAGCACTTCTCTGGTGGTAAAATCCCAGCTCCTGTGTTCTGACCGTGTACCATCGGAGGCGGGCGCAGGCGATGGCGTCGGCGGCGGTGACGAGCCATCCCACCCTCCCAACCCTCTATGGTGGTGATCACAGACGGCGAAATCATGACGGGCCATGCTGATTCAGTGTCCACGGCGGAATTGCAGCTCGAATCCCTCGAGTTGGACATTAAGACACTGCAGCGGGACCGAGAGGAGGATCGCAAGGAGTTCCAGCAATTTCAAGCGACAAGTAACATGAATTTTGCTACGATGCAGAAGAACTTTGATAAGATCCAGGACAATTTCAGGCGCTTACTGCTAGATCCGGAACCAGCTCAGGAAGATGGTGTAGAAGGACAGGGCAGTGTACAAGTGAAGGACAACCATATCAACTCACCACGAGTGGCGCCTGGTCGACCCAAACAGCTACAAGCACCTACTCCTCCTTCGGCGGCAATGCCTGAAAAAGCAGCACCTTTGCCAATTGGAACGACTGTTCTGCGTGATCAGACAGGTAAGGAGATGAACTTGGATGGAACTCCTAAAATTCCCTACAGACACCCACACTATGGGCAAAACAAGGAAAAAGAACAGTTTCAGACAGCGCAGAGAGATGTAGTTCAGCCAGAGGAAATGCAAGAAGATGAGGGGGCTGAGAATTATTACAGAAGAAGGAATGTTCTTACTGTCAAACCTGCTAAACTGAACATCTCTGAGTTTGAAGGGCAAGACCCTGAATCATGGATACAGAATTTGGAGCAATATTTTGCTGCAGCAAGAACTCCAATTGAGCACAGAACAGAGCTGGCTATTTCATATCTTAAAGGCCCTGCCATTCAGTGGTGGAGGGGTACTGGTTATGCACCATCTCATGTGCCATGGCACAAGTTTTGCTCTTGCCTATCTGATAGGTTTTCTGTGGATTCAACTTGTGATGTGGTTAGTAACTTTCATGTTGCTCATCAAGCAACAACAATGGCTGCTTATGTGGAACAGTTTGAGCAACTAGTGAATGGAATGAGAAGGGAAAACCCTGCTATACCTGATGATTATTATGTCTCCAGTTTTGTGTCAGGCCTCAATCCATATATCAGAAGCTTAGTGGAGTGTTTCAAACCAAAGGATCTGCAAACTGTTGTGTGGTATGCCAGAAGAATGGAGAAATCTCAGCCTCTGTCTCAATCAGTGCAAAGTAAGCAGTATGTGCCTCAACCAAGAAGACAGGTCATATTTGAACAGCCTAAATCACTGGTTACTAATACAATTCCAAACAGAAATGTGATCATACAGCAGGCTAAGCAAAATCAAGTGTGTTATAAATGTAGAGAGCCTTGGGTGCCTGGTCACAGGCAAGTGTGCAAAATGAGCCAGAGAGCACAAGTTCAAGCTCTTCAGGCCCAAGAGGAAGGAAATCCTGAAACAATTTATGTGGCAGACTATGATGATACTGAGCTGGAGAGTCTAGAGCAGTTAGCAGATGACACTGTATTGAAAATATCCATGCATGCAGCCATGGGAATTGGAGTTGCTAAAAATACTTTCATATTAACAGTTAAACTAGGAAATACTCTGGCTACAGCACTAGTAGATAGTGGAAGTACTACTACATTCATATCTCCTCAAATGGCTAGCAAACTGAATGTCACTCCCAGCCCAACACCGAAAACTAAAGTGGTGGTTGCTAGTGGAGGCATTCTCTGGAGTGAATTTCAGGCCAAGAACTGTCAGTATGAAATATAGGGCCATGCCTTTACTGACAGTTTCAGAGTGTTGAAACTAAAAGGATATGATATCATCTTAGTAGTTGATTGGTTGAGGAAATATAGCCCCATCCAAATGGATTTTGTTAAGATGGAAATGAAGATATCCAGTCTTGCAGGCCAGTTTCTAACATTTGTGGATGAAACAGTGCCCCCCACCCCTGTCACTGAAACAACTGACAACACAGAGAAACTAGTAGAACAAGCAGTGTGTGGATTTTTCTTGTTCACTACTGCAGGCCCCCACATGGTAGCAGTGGCTCAAGAAGTACCTGCTACATTGAAACCCTTGCTAGACCAATATGAGCAGCTGTTTCAAGAACCTACTAAACTTCCACCTAGTAGGCCGTGTGACCACAGGATTCCTCTGGTGGATGGAGCAAAAATAGTAAACCAAAGGCCCTATAGAATTCCTCAGCATCAAAAGGAAATTCTTGAGAAAATCATCTTAGAACTACTCAAAAATGGAGTTATCAGACCCATCACTAGCCCCTTTTATTCTCCTGTATTGTTGGTCAAGAAAAAGGATGGCTCATGGAGGCTCTGTACTGATTACAGAAAACTGAATGCTATTACCATCAAGAACAAGTATCCAATTCCTGTTATTGAGGATCTGTTGGATCAGCTAAAAGGGGCAAAAGTGTTCTCCAAGATTGATCTGAGAAATGGATATCACCAGATCAGAATGGCTGAGGAGGATATTCCAAAAACTGCATTTGCAACTCACATGGGCCTGTTTGAATATTTGGTAATGTCCTTTGGACTTACTAATGGACCTCCTTCCTTTCAGGCTTTGATGAATCTCTTGTTTGGTCTCCTTAAGTTTGTGGTAGTGTTCTTTGATGATATCTTGGTATTCAGTTTTTCCATGGAAGAGCACATAAAGCACCTAAAGCAAGTATTTGACATATTGCAAGCAAACAAGTTGTATGCTAAGCTAGAAAAATGTTCTTTTGGTCAGACAGAAATTGAATATCTGGGCCATGTCATTAATGCTGAGGGAGTTTCTACTGATCCTGCTAAGATTGAGGCTATTAAAGGGTGGCCTGTCCCTACTACAATAACATAACTGAGAAGTTTTCTTGGGTTAAGTGGATATTACAGGAGATTTATCCAGGGCTATGGGATAATTTGCAGGCCTCTCTTTGATTGCTTGAAGAAAGATGCATTTGCTTGGGCACAAGATCAACAAAATGCTTTTGAAACATTAAAGCATAAACCCACTCACACTCCTGTCTTAGCCCTGCCAGATTTCAAGAAACCATTTATTTTAGAGGCTGATGCTTCTGGATATGGGTTAGGAGCTGTTTTGATGCAAGAGGGCAGACCACTTGCTTATTTCAGCAAAAGCATAGGCCCTAAAGCTGCTGCATTAAGTACCTATGATAAAGAAGCTCTAGCTATCATTGAAGCTGTTAAGAAATGGAGACGTTACTTCTCTGCAACTTCCCTAATTATAAGAACAGATCAAGAGAGCTTGAAGTACATCCAGGAGCAGAAAATTACTGAGGGCATCCAGCATAAGTTGTTATTAAAGCTATTGGGATAGAACTTCACTATTGAATATAAGAAAGGGAAAGAGAATAGGGCTGCTGATGCATTATCCAGAGTAAAACATGCAGTTTCTGCCCTGTTTACTACAGTTGCATCTCCTACCTGGGTTAAAGAGGTAGTTAACAGTTACCAGAAGGATGACAAAGTCAAGGAATTAATTGCTGCATGCTCTGTGGATAAAAAGAATGGTAGTGCTTATTCCTTTAAGAATGGCATACTGAGGTTTAACAACAAAGTTGTAGTGGGCAAGACCACTAACTTGAGGCAGGAGATTCTAGCAACTTTTCATACATCTGAGCTAGGAGGACATTCTGGTGAAAGAGCCACTTATCACAGAGTTAAATTGGTATTCCATTGGCAAGGTATGAAGCAGGATGTGATCACATTTGTGAAGAACTGTCCTGTGTGTCAGTTGAACAAGGCTGAACATACACCTTATCCTGGTTTGTTGGAACCCCTTCCTGTACCTGATTTTGCATGGGCTCATATCAGCATGGACTTTGTAGAGGGCTTGCCTACTTAGGAAAACAAGAACTTAATTTTAGTAGTAGTTGACAAATTCACTAAATACTCCCACTTCATTGCTATGAAGCACCCCATCACAGTGCAATCTGTAGCAAGAGCCTTCTCTGACAATGTATTTAAGTTGCATGGCATGCCCTTGGTGATTGTGACTGACAGGGATAGGATTTTCACCAGCAATCTATGGCAGAGGTTGTTCAAGTCACTCAACATCAAGCTGCACATGAGCACTAGCTATCATCCACAAACAGATGGGCAAACAGAGAGAGTCAACCAGTGCTTGGAGAATTATCTGAGATGTATGTGCTTTCAGCAACCAAGGAAGTGGCATGGATGGCTGTCATTAGCTGAGTGGTGGTATAATACTTCTTTCCATACATCTTTGAAAATGACCCCCTTCCAAGCCCTGTATGGTTTTCCTCCCCCAATGGTAGCTGAATCTGCTCTACCTGACACTATTTGTGAGGATAATGAGAATTTGCTGCAGAACAGGGAGCTAGCAGTGGAAGTGATCAAGCAAAACCTCCTGAAAGCGCAAGCTAGAATGAAATTCTTTGCTGACAGAAACAGAAAGGAAAGAGAGTTAAGTGTGGGAGAAATGGTCTATCTTCAACTCCAACCTCACAGACACACTTCTCTCAGTTTACACAGGCACATCAAATTGCACTCCAAGTTTTATGGACCTTTCAAAATTCTGAC
This sequence comes from Triticum aestivum, assembly GCF_018294505.1. Classification (NCBI taxonomy): domain Eukaryota; kingdom Viridiplantae; phylum Streptophyta; class Magnoliopsida; order Poales; family Poaceae; genus Triticum; species Triticum aestivum. Next base: position 301,500,176 of record NC_057795.1, on the reverse strand, counting down.
CAAAGTTGGAAACCATGCATACAAGCTGCTTCTACCTGAAGACTGTCAGTTGCATGACACATTCCATGTGAGTCAGCTGAAGAGGCATATTGGTCCCAAAGTAGTGCCCTCCTCCAATCTTTCCCTGGTTGGTCCTGATGGTACAATCAGAATGGAACCTGAAGCTGTGTTGGAAAGAAAACTCATTCCTAGGAAACAGGGTAGCATAAGCATTCCAGTGGTCAGATGGTTGGTGAAGTGGGCAAATCTACCTCCAGAAGAAGCTACTTGGGAGGATTCAACCTTCATACAAAAAGTTTTCCCTGCATTTAGAGCTTGAGGACAAGCTCCAGCTCAATCGGGGGTATTGTCAGGCCCAAACTCTGAAGATCCCCTGTTTCTGCGTGCCAGTTACGTCTACAACCGTTCATCGCTCATCGAAGGGTCAACAAGCAAAGATAACGGTTCGCGGGTCTGGGTCGCTCTCCTTCGTCGATCGTCCATCCGACGGCTGAGATGGCGCGGGAAAAGCTATTCATCGCTCGACAACGTCATGTGCCCTTAGCTTTCTGCTTTTTGCTTTCTAGCTCTGTAATGGCTATAAAAGCCAGCCATCTCTTCCATTCGAGGCATGTAAAAACCTATTGGATGTAAACCCTAGCCGCCGGTGGCGTGCTAGCTCAAATTCTCCCAATTTCCTGACTGAAATCAGCTAGTTTAGTTAAAATTCAGTAGATGGGGGCTCTGGTGCTGACAGCAGGGCGCATGATTCTCTCTCCCGGTCCGCACTTCGCCCGATTAACCCTAGCCCCTCCGCTCCTTGCAGCCTCACCCGTCGCCGCGCTCCGTCCTCCTCTCCTCCCCGTTCTCTCCAGCCGCCGAGTTCGCCGCCGCCGCCGCCCTCCCCGGCGAGCTCGCCCCTTGCCATCGCCGGGAGGAAAGTGCAGAGCCGACGCTCGCGTCGCTGCTCCGTAGAGAGGAGCACGCCATCGAGACGACCCAAAAAGGAAACACCGCCGGCCGAAGCATCTATGGGGGCCCCATGGTTGCCGGCGACCGGACGCCACCACCGCCGCCGATGTCGTCGGCGCCCCCACGCCATGCTTCCGAACAGGTTCGCACGCCTCGCCCTCGCCCCCTGTTACTTTCGCCTCGCTGGTTCCTTCTTTGCACTCAGGGTGTGCTGGTACCGTGCTCTGACTCCCTGCTGCTCATCGCTTAGGAGGAGGATGGCCACGAGTTTGCAGTGGAGGGGGGCGCATCCATCGGCCGAGATCGTGAACACTGCCCTTGACGGCGTGCTGGTGGTGGCCTGAGTACCATCTGTCGGAGAGGAGAAAGGCATGCCTACCCCTTCTTGAGAGGTACCAACTCCATTGTATCTCTCCCGTTTCCCCACACCACCTTTTCCCCCCCAAAATCATGGCAAACCAGCCGCTGGATCAGCACTTGCATTTCTCTGTGTACTTGCATTTGTTGTGTATGCTGACGGTCTCTTTCTTGCAGCGGTCGTGTACAAGGCCAGAACGACAAAGCCGCTCCCACTGCTCCCCAGTGCAGAGGATTGCATATAGGCTCTATGACGCAGATTGTGTATGCCTCTTATTTATTTGGTTTGATTTAGGAATAGAATCACTGGCGATATGTATTTTATATTTAGACCTATGGAAAGGTATGTGACGTGACAGTGCAAAGCTTTTTAGGGCCATCCTATTTCTCCTGTTGGAAATTATGTCTCATATTTATTCTGTGAACTTCAGAACAAACACTCAATTTGCTCACTTTAGTAGTGTGTTATTCATCGCGATCTATGAAGCAGATCCTATTGAATTTATAGTTGCTATTAAACATGATACTTGTTGACAAGCAGACGATGTGTGCCATGATGAGAGCAACACAAGTAATGGTTGCGTTAGTGTTGCATATACATCACTGATTGTGTGTATCTACTCTACTTCTTAGTTGATTTAATAATTAGTGGCTCACTAATTAAACAAATCTGGATGCTAGAACTAATTTGTGCCCCTCTAATTAAACAACCCAGGGTGCTAAAACTTTCTGCAATGGAGCTAATTAAATAAACCAGGATGCTAAAAATAATTAGTGGTTCACTACTTAAACAAACCAGGAGGCTAAAACTTGCTATAATGGATTCTTGAATTGCTAACTTATATATAGCTCATGTCAATTGAGGATTGCATATATTCAAGCAGGTCGCCGGTGGTCCGTTGGTTGATGAATTTTGCTTATCTTCAATGTTCTATGTAGCATGCCAGTAATGCTTCCTCACCTGCTTGAAAAAGAAGCTGACTATTGCATATCTGGTCAACCTTTCCTAGGTGAGATCCCTCTTTCTTCTTCCTATTTTCTTTGCCTTCTCTAGGTACTCTCTCCGTTTTTATTTACTCTGCATATTAGGTTTTACTGAAGTCAAACTTCGTAAAGTTTGACCACATTTATAGAAAAATATAAACATTTATCATAACAAATCTATGTAATGTGAAAGTACATTCAATAATGAATCTAATGGCATTGATTTGTTATTGTATATGTTAATATTTTTGTTTGTAAACTTTGTCAAAGTTTACAAAGCTTGACTTTGACCAAAGCTAATACGCGGACTAAATAAAAACGGAGGGAGTAATAGATTGTGACCTCCATTTTGGTTCGGGTTAAGCTTTAATAAGGTTGTCGGGCATATAGAACACTTTAATTGTGATATAATGCATCTGACCCTTTAATCGTATACTCCGGGAAGTATAATATAGATGATATTTTTGAGTCAATTATAAGGTTTCGGTTACATTGGGAAGATAGAAGTCAATTATGAAGTGCTGCTTATTGGCAAATGGTAGTTCAGAACTTAAAGCTAACTAGCACAAGACGAAGACATTAGTAGCTTGGTTCATGTTAAGCTTTAAAGTCTGTACCGTTGTTCTTTTAATTCCATGCTTTCCATTTGTGTGTTCTCATTTTCTGCAACAATCACAATTAATGTTTGCTCGATTCATAGCTTTCGTCTCCTTCACCTTGCGACGCCTAAGTTTATTCAGTGTACGGCCTCTATTTTTATCGGCGTGTCCTAAAACTACTATCATTTATGCAGTCTTATGATAAGGTTATAAGGGTTGACTGCTCATAGAAGGTTATTGTTCAATCCATGGATACAGTCTAGCATCTTATGATAAGAAGAGAATATGCTAAGGTATCACTTCACTTACGCAAACCTTTTTTTTCTTCTCTCTGACATGTCCATTGGTGTTGGGCACCATTAGTGCTCCAGCTTATGCTGTGTTTGTTTTGCAAGCTGTCGCTGTGTTGTAATCTTTCAGTTGTTCCTTTGCATTATGTGGGAGACGCCACAATCTATCAAGTAGCTATCTGCAATTCTTTTTACCAAGGCACTTATACTTTCTTATAGATAAATTGCTTCTATACTCCAATACCTCCAATATCAGCCTCCAAAGTTAAGCATTCCAGGTTCTCAGTGTGCATCACTTTTCCCTCTTGCCGACAGAAAATTATCTATGAAAGAAACCTTATTATTAGTTCATGATGGAAAGAAACCTTGTACTGTTACATGAATGGCATCCATGTGCTGACACCATTGAGCTTAATTTAGATATGTGGATGTAGTCTTTCTGTTTGTGTGTAAGATAATTACTTTATCTATTTAGTTGATCCTTGCTCTTATTGAAAATAGATAGATTATCCGTGATGGAAGTTGAAGTTACTGTGATAATTGGTTTATCAATTTAGCTAATCCTTACTATTTTTACACCCTTCAGTAAAAAAAGGTTGGTCATTTTGATTCCTGCTACCAATTTGTTTGTCCTGTAAAGTGAGATACATATTATTAACTTATTTTATTTCAGGGAGATACATTGACAGGAAGTGCTCACTCGCTTGAATTGTTTCTATCGGGGGCAGAATTATTGTTGAAACATGCCACCGTGTGTAAGATGAATAGGAACTTTCAGAATTATTCCCAAACATGCCACCGTGTCGATCATTGGCGATATGTGCTGGGCGATCATTCCCAAACATGCCATCTGATTCCGTTTGCCGTATTGCAGTTGGTCTGGGATCTGAGCGAACCTGTCGCGCCCGACTTCGTCCTCCACTTGGTCGTAGCCATCCACAAAAAGAGGGGATGTCATGACAGCCGGGTCCTCACCTGTCTCCACTCCATAGCATGTACTAACCATTCTCAATCTGTCTTGATTAAGTTTGTGTGCTTTCTTCCTTGGTTGCCTTTCTGTTTATATGATTCGGTTTGGGATGTCCTGCTGCTCATCAAGGTCAACGGCGGAGCCGCGATATAAAGTTGGAGCGTGCCCTTTCGTTAGTGCCGTCGTTCTCTCCTCCACGGCTGTCGTTGTCACGAGCCCAAGTATCTTTGCTGGGTATCGACGGCATTGGTGGACCTAATAGGTCCGTCGTACATCTCCTCTGTTTTTATTTATCTGGTCAGCCAGGGTTTGTATCTACGTTTTTACTATCGTATATGTTACCTGTGGCATTGCCGCTCACCTGGCAATCATTGACATCATGTGGTTGTTCTGTGCTTCGTGGTGTTACTACTCCCTCCGTTTCAGTTTACAAGTCCTAAGCGTATACCTAGGTTGTCAATTTTATCACCCTAATGTAAATATATAACACAGAAAATTATACGGTTTGAAAATAGAACATCTGAAGTTTATATTGATATATTTTTTATAATATATGACTTGTATTAGGTTGGTCAAATTGACGACCTAGGGGCACGCCCTATAAACTGAGAGAGAGGGAGTAATATCTTTAGGATCCCCTCACTGGTCAGCATGGTTAGCTTCAGATACATGTTATAGGAAGTCTAAATACCCTGATAACTTTTCCCTTTTATGCTATTTTTATTAAGTGGTGATGGTAAAGAACTGGAATTATGTGAACATGTTGATCCTTTTTCTGATACTTTCATACCTTAAATTATATAAGCCATTTTGGTGGGAGATCCACTTTTTAAAACTCCTATTGTATATGATTCATGCTGGAGAGATGACGGAGTCACCATATTGAGGAAAGTTAGTCTGGCATCAGATTTTATATGGTCTGATGGTCAGACACTACTGGAATTTCATCATTCTATTAGTGAAATTTCATTTGATGATACAACATAATCCCTCCGTCCGAAAATACTTGTCCTACAAATGGATAAAAATGGTAAAACTAAAATAGGTCTAGATACATCCATTTCTACGACAAGTATTTCCGGACGGAGGGAGTACCTGTCAAGAGTCATAGATTACTACATATGAGGTACTGCAGTAATGCCTTTGCTCTGTATGCCTGCTGCCTAACTTGTATTCTATCTTACTTATGATATCCTGAATTGACGACTTCCATTCATTCATAGAAAAAGAAGAAAAGAGAAGAAGCATCAAGATATCATGCAAAGGTACTTCCATTGTGAAATATAGATGTGCTGCATTTGGCGCTGGTTTGAATAGTGTGCTGATACATTAGTCTAATTGTTCCTGGATAAAGCATTTGGCGCTGTTTTTCGTTCTATCTGTCTATCTTTGCCTTGCACACCTCAGAAAGTACATCACTATGACATTTTTCTTAGTCTTATAGACTTATTATTGTTACTTCTATTAGTCAAACACAATTTGAGAAGTGATTTTGGTTCTGTTGTGATTTCTCTCAAGTTACCGATCATATACTGCTTTCCACATTGTTCTTATTCCTGTGACTCGAGCAGACGACCGACGTCCCACCCTCGCGTCGCCCTCCTCGGGCGACTCGGTAGGGAAGCCGAGCCGCCGGCTAGCAACCACCCCCTGCCGACCTCTCCCGCATCGCCGCCGCCGTAGGGATGGTTGCGGCGGGGCAGATCTGACCCGCCGCATGCTAGCCCCTTCCCCCCGCACACCCGATCTCCTCCTTGTGCGGCGCGTTCTCCCCGCCCCCTTCCTCGTGGCCGCCACGCAGGTCCGGTGGGACGTGTCGGTACCTTGGCCGCGTCTTGGGGCTTGATGCGGGCCCCCTCCTTGCCTCCCAGCGTGGCCGTGTCCGCCCCTCTCCTGCCGGGATCTGGTGCTCCGCTCCCTGGTAGTGCCCGACGGCGGTGTCTCTTGCGGCAGGCCGGCCGGGTCATGGCTGCGTGCGTGTCTCCTGCAGGGGCGAGTCCAGCCTTGCGGTCGTGGACCTACGACCCTTCCTGCATCCATTACCGGCCGGCTTCAGGCCCGACGCACCCCGGGAGCCGCGCTCCTTCGGCTCGTCGTCACCTGAGCACCTTCGCACCCCCACCCTGATGGTGCTTTGGTTGGTTGTCCATCCTGGCACGTCTTTGATTCTGGCGTACTCACGGATCTGTGCCCCCCTTCCAGCTCCCTGGGCTTGCCGGCGTCCTTGCTGCTTCGGTCCCGGTGACACGGATCTATGCCACCTTCTGGATCA